>NC_058164.1:7247065-7547065 GCF_020080835.1 Cotesia glomerata
TTATAAATAACAACAATAACAACGACAACAATAATAAGTGAGAAAGAGAGAACGAGATAATTGGGGGAATGATTATATGGGGTAGTAAAAGGGCGATAGCCTTCTCTGTGGTATGGAGACAGAGAGTATAAAGTCTGGGGCTAGTGAGCATAGCCATAGCCACCATAGTCGGAGCTCCTCGAAACACCATCGGTCACACGCGAATAAATCACCTCATCATCGACAACATTCCCACAGAAGCTCTAGGTAATTTTTTCAATCATATTGCTAATCATAAATCCTAATCATAGAGACTATACCATTGAAATTCACCGGAAAGTTTGTTATTAATTTAAATGTGATGGTTGATTTTAATGATAGGAATAATAGAAGTCAGAGAAAAGAGCGATCCAACCTGGATGTCTGCGAGATGGCACCCTTTCAGACGACAGTCAATGTCAGAGGGAATAGTGTCGAGAATGTCGGTCAAGAAGTGATAGAAGTACAAATCCTTCCTCAAGATGAAAATTGGGGTGAAAATACGACAGCTATCACGGGGAATACCTCCGACCGTTCTGAATCAACAGAAGATGTTAGCAATTGGCCTAGTGAAACAGACGGAGCCTTTAATTTTACGTGTAATCGATATCTCGGACCGGTGATTGCTATGACTCTGGGCATTGGTGCCTTTTTGAGTCCGATAGCAATGGTCGTGCTGCCTAAATTAGGTTTTTTCCCCGACTCCACAACGGTACTAACAATGCAACAGAGGCTTGAATTACTGTCATGCAACGCTGAGTGTAAAGGCCAATTACTAGGCTTAGCTTTTAAATTAATTTTCCTGGCTATCGGAAGCTGGGCTGTATTCTTACGACCACAAAACGCCACTATGCCTCGGGTATTTCTCTTCAGGGCTGGAGTATTAGTTTTGACACTACTTTGTATCTGTACTTACTGGTTGTTCTATGTTGTTCAGGTGAGCATTGATTTATTTTTTTTTTTTCTGGGGATGAGAAATAAGTCGATAAAATTGCTATTACATAATAGAAAAATTTGACATTGTAAATTTATAATTTTCATAAAAAATTTAATCATATTGTACCAGTGAAAACTTATTAAAAGATTTGTTAAGAAACTATTAAAGACTACTTCAGAATTTAATTTGACAAGATTAACCTAATAGGAATTTTTTTGTTAACTAAAGCATGTAGTCACCTCTCGGATACTCTACTATCGTAACTGAACGATTTTAGTCAGATCATGCTGTGAGAAATTTTCATGAATTATTTTTGATGTTCTAAAAATTAAATAATATTTGGAATACCTATTCATTAAAATGATTATAAGTTCAACAATAGTTAAAAATAAATTTTAAGGTCATAAAAAATGGAGTTAATAACAATTTTTGGACTTTCTTATGAAAGCAGTCAACTACTGGAACATTTACCCTATGCTTTAATTTTAAATATTTTTTTTTGTTGAAAGTATTTGTATAATTAAGTAAAATGATTAAAGTTTAATGTCATTTTATCTTGAAAAATATAATTTATTCTCACATTAATTTATAACATTCTCATTCCCTCATTTCTTCAATTAATAATAATAATTTAATGCCCGAAAATTGTAATAATTAATTTGATTATTTTCAGGTTACAGAAAGTGCCAAGACAGCTGCTAATGGAGAAAAAACAGAGTACAAAAGTCTAGTTAATTATGCAGGAACTTTTGCAGATACTCTTTTATTTATTCATTATATAGCAGTTCTTTTGATTGAAATTCGTCATCTTCAACCAACCTACTACTTGAAAGTTGTAAGATCACCAGATGGTGAATCGCGTTCTTACGCCATCGGGCAATTATCAATTCAACGTGCTGCTGTCTGGGTGCTTGAGAGATATTATTCCGAGTTTCCTATTTATAACCCTTACTTGGATCGATTACCAGTATCAAAATCAGGACGAAAGCCATCGAGTTTTAAATTTTACGACGTTGATGGTGGAGTTAATATGACGCCAGGACAGCAGCAACGTGGAGGTGGTGGCGACAGGGCAATGCTGGCCGCTCAAGCTCGGAGAAGAGACTCAAGTCACAACGAGAGATTCTACGAGGAACACGACTATGACAGGCGGGTGAGAAAACGTCGTGCGAGATTAATCACCGCTGCCGAAGAAGCTTTTGCACACATAAAAAGACTGCACTCGGAATCTGAGCTGGCACCAAACCCCGGTCCGATGGATCCCATGGAGGCTGCACAAGCCGTTTTTCCCTCGATGGCCCGCGCGCTGCAGAAATACCTGAGGGTCACCAGACAGCAGCCGAGACATTCAGTGGAGTCGATTCTGGGACGGCTAGCGCGCTGCTTAGCGCAGGATGCCGCGCCGAAAGCTTTCCTGGAGCCTTTCTTCTCTGCGAGTCCCGTACTGTCGAATGAAAAAGAACGTCAGAGAAGTTCACACAATTGGGCATTAGTTTGCGAGGGAGAATTACCATCAAGACCACTTGCTTCTGGCTGTGAATTTCAATTGCGGCAAGGTGAAGTTGCTCTGCTCTGTACGGCATACAGATTGCCGCATTTTACACTCACCGAACAACTAGCACATCCAAAATCAAACAAATTTTTACTGAGACTCAACTCTGAGACGTCTGTTTAACGGCCGTCAGTTATTTTATTTTATTTTTATTATTACACTATTACTAGGGTAGAAGTACCGTTTGTGGCCACTGTACTGTTTATGGCCATTTATTGTTCAAATAAATGATAGAAATGAATTTATATTAAGAAACCATTACAAACTCAATTTGTTTTAATATAAATTTTTTAAAACTCAACAAAAATATGGTTATAATATTATAATTTTTTATAAATTAATTTAAATGTTAACTGGTCAAAAATGGTGCTAAGGTGGCCAAAAACGGTACTTCTACCCTATTAAACTATCAATATCTCGTGTTCAGTCACGTTAAAAAATATTTAAATAATAATAAATTTTTAAATGGAGATTATGATATGAAAAACTTGGAAAAAAGAAAGACTACTGTCGAATACAGTCTCTAGATAGATAGATGATCAAAAGCGTATAAATGAAATGTTAAATTGATATGCATTGATGAATCTAAGTTAACAGGAAACTAATCTATCACTAACATAAAGGCAACGTTATTATATTTTGTTTTATTTTATTTATTTTTTACAGATTAAAGTTTATTTTGTTTATTATTATAACTTATGGGTTACATGTTTCTGAACTTTTTAACGTTGACTGACGTTATGCTAATGTATCGGAAAATTTGACAGCTTTACATGATATTAAAATTATAAGATAAAACGTTAAAAAAACTTAAACGCTAACAAAACTTTGACAGCATTATAATATATATTTCGATCATCACTGTGAAATTAACGTCATGTCATAAGTTTGATAATTATTGAAAATTAATCAAATTAATTAATCAATGGTCGTCGTTGATAGATTCATTTTCATGAGTAACGAAGATTCTTAATGCAAGATAAAATATCATTATTATATGGTGTTATGCATCAGCCAAAAATACCGTACTTTGCCTTTTCTACGTACAATCAAAAGTAGCTTTAAATTTTGCTAAAAAAAATTAAAATAAAATATTCTAAAATTCGTAAAAAATTATGAAATTATGATAATAATAATTATTATTAATTTTGATTGTACGATAGACAATTTTGCTGCAAACACATGACATTCCCAACGGAATTTAGTACTTAGTATTTTATATGAAGAACAAAAATATGTTTTAATATGCATTTTATAAAGTACTACGCTTATTTATTACTTGCCAAAGTGTGGACATTTGGATGAATTTTTTTATTATTAATAATATTTAATAGTATGTATTGATCAATTGTACTGAATTTATTATATTATCAGAGTAGTAGGCTTTGTCAATACATTTGGTTGAATAATCATAAACTTGCTATTGCTAACAGTACACAGTAAAATTATATTTGCGTTCAAATAGTACTTTTAAATTAATAACATATCAAACTAATTGTAAAAATTTTTTTTACTTTTATCATTAAAATTTTATCTGTTTTATTGTCAAAGACGGTGCATTATATTTTTATAATTTTTAATCTTCCATTTAGACGATCTAGACTTATTTTTATAAAAAATTAAAGTCTTCGGTCGAATTTTCTTTTTTCATAATACTCATGTAGATTTTAATTAATTTTTGTTATTAAGTTTTATTGATAAGAATTTTTATACTTTTGTATTTTATTTATGTGTGCGTGTGACGTGATTTTGTAATTTAATGTGACAAGCTCAATTATTTTATTTTTTTTACAAAAATTTAGGATCAAAAAAAGTTTTTATTTTAAAGTTCATTTATCATTCCAGTGAGTAAAATTTTATTTATAATTAGGAAAATCGACTTTTAAAATATTTTCAATTTGTGGAATTTATTGGATAAAATTCAATTAAATTATGATTGTAAATTGTAATTTATGTTTAACAATAATAATTATTAATTAAGAATTATTGTTATATTATTATATGAAAAAGAACGTTTATAATTTTTTTTTTAATTTTTAATTATTTTAAAATTGAAATGTAGATTATTAAATTAATCAGATACTATATAGGAGTAACTGTACCAAACGCACAATTATAATTAAAAATTAAACAAAACAGTAATTGAATCTGACTAGAGTTTTACTAAAAATTAATTTAATTTTTTCTGATCCTAAATTATTTTTAACTATGAGATTAATTCGCACAAATAGATATTAATAAATAATTTTTATATAATTTTAAGAGATTAATATCGATGGGAATCTCATGCTGCAATTTAATGTATGCTAAATAATATTTGTACAGTCACATTATTTGCAAAAAAAAATATACGATTCTGAAAACTGCAGACACAACAATTTTTTTGCTTTTGTAAACAAATAACATATATTAGGATACTATTACATTTTAAAGCCCCCACTTGTTTACAGATTTTTTATAATTCCTCGCATACATTTTTATTTAATATATTTTACATATTTATTTATTTAAATTAAAAACAAAAAAAGTTGTCGGGTCTGTAATTTCCATTATCACAAAAATTTATATTATAAATACTAAAAAATAAAATGAATAAAAAAAAAATAAATTTTTTGTAATGCAACACTACAAGTTTAAATCGTTTATTTCTTCCCGCTCCTTTCCAGTATTTGCTAGATTCGCTATCGTTGTTTTGGATAAACTGCAGACCGGAGTAAACAGTCACTTGTCAGTTCAGTTGTCAGTGCGATCAGCTGTTTTATGGTTAATATTTTTGTTATGGTCCAACACTACAAACAATTGACCAAATGAACAAATATTTATTGATTATTAATATGATGTGATCAATATAGCGTTAATAAAAGTTTTATTCATGCAATCAATTAGAATTCAGGTTATATTTATTCATTTTTAATTTTTAAATTTTATAACAATCATATAAAAATTTAAAAGTGTTGAACAATCAATAATTACTTATAATTTAAATAAAAATTAATTTAGCAAATATTTAATAATTTTTTTAACAAATAAATTATGGCAAAAAAAAAATTGTCATGTAGAAATTTTAAAAAAGTAAAAAATGCAATTTTTTAAAAATAAATTTTTGGAAAAAATCTATTTGTTAAAAAAAATTCAAAAAATGGTTATGTGACTGCTAACTTTGATGTCAAAATTTTTTTCATTTTTTTTATAAACGTACTAATTAAATTAAAATTCAATTTTCTGAAAATTTTATTAAATTGTTATATCGCTAATTGGAATAACTTACAAAATTTACGAAACTAAAATCTGTGAAGTTGATTATTAAATAAATTAATATCGATTTCAAATAATTTAATTACTGATTTTATATAAGAGTTAAAAATAAATGATTGAATTTGACAGTCAAATCGAGAGCTATTATTTCAACTTATCAATTATTTTATTATTTTACAGTTCATTTACTAACTTGGTAAATATTTGATTTAATTCAGACTCAATTTCAAAAAATAACTTTCATACTGCCCCAATCAATGAAAAAGTTGAAAATTTTCATTCATATTAATTTTTAATACTCAATGAACTCAGTTATCAATGTTCAATATTAATTACAGGAGCTTTAAATAACAAAATCATTATGTGGGACTCAGGGTTCTGCAACGTAATCATTCCAACAGTGTCAACAATGATTATTTACGTACTGACAGTAAATCTCGTAAGATATTTGATGAGAGACAACTATTTGTCAATAAGAGATGTCTCGAAGAATCATAACTGGACACCTATTATCAGTAGTAGTAATAAGGTATATTACTTGATTAATTTTTTATCAATTAATTAGTAGTTTAAATAAGCATTAATTTTAATATTAAAGTATAAAAAATATTAATTGATTTTTTTCCATCTGGTTACTTAGGTAGGTTTCTTTAAATATATATATATATATATATATATATACAGGGTGTCCCAAAAGTCACGGACGCCATTGTAGCATCTGATGAAAAAAATAATTCTGAGACGAAAAGTCCTTAGCCATTTTTCAATTAACCGCATAGATAATTAATTATTAATTAAAAATAACGTCTCTTTATTTGTTAGAGAGAGAGCGCCAGTGTCCAGTCAAGTATGTGCCAAACAAAGACACAACTAACTGTATGACTAACTAGTTTCTACGTAGTCACACATTCGTTGGAACGCACTTGACTTGACACTAGTGCTCTCTCTCTAACGCATAAAAGGACGTTATTTTAATTAATAATTAATTATCTATGCGTCTGATTAAAAAATGGCTAAGGACTTTTCGTCTCAGAATTATTTTGTTTATCAGATGCTACAATGACGTCCGTTACTTCTGGGACACTATATATATATATATATTAAGGAATTGCTGTGCATTAGTCTCACTAAAACTCAAAAACGACTGGACCGATTTCAACAATTTTCTTTTTTTCGTTCGCTATAAGGTAAAAGCCCCAATATATGATCATGTACCAGTATATGATCACTCCATGTATTTGTATACCTATATTTGTGAATATAGATATACAAATACATGGAGTGATCATATACTGGTACGTGATCATATATTGAAGGCTGATCAAAAAGTATTGAGACAAAGGAAAAAGTATTGAAAATAATTGGTTTTCTAGTTAATATTTTTTTCTTTATCTCCTTTTACTTTTTTTGAATACTTTTTTTTATTCAGGGTAGTTCAGGGATGTTTTTGAAATAATAACATTTTTGGAAAATTCGAAAGTTCAGCTAAGGAAATCAACAGATCTAAAATTGTTAATCGTCTATCTTCTGTATATACAGACAAAACAAAATTTTATAAATTCAGTGTTCATTTTTTGGGATCTTGATTTTCAGGCGATAATGAGAAGCGAGTTTCATTTAATAACTTGACAAAATTCTAACCGCACTTCATACAGCCAGTATTTATTCTTTATAGAAGTAGATTATAATTTAAAGATTGATAATCGCTGATCATAAGGTGTAATAAAATATATTGTAGGTGATACGAAGTTCACCGGGTCAGCTAGTATGTATATAAAAATATACTTGATTAAATTAACAAGTCATGAAAGGTATTCCATGTATTTTATCGGAAATTCTTAAATGATGTTAAGCAGAGGGAGAAAATTATTCCAAGAAAATTGCTCATTAAAAATTAAGTATTCTCCATTGCTCTTATTATTATTTAATGAATAATTTTAATAACCAATCAACAACCTATCGATATCTGAATAATTAACGAGAATGAGTTTCACATTGCTGAAAAATGGTCATAAATTACTAAATTGATAAAATATTTTAATAACAAGTTTCGATTGGAATTTATTAATATTTAATGATTAAAATTTATTGTAAATTTTTTTTTTCAATAGTATTGATTTAATCTCAAGAATTATTTTTAAAACAGTTTTTATATTAATTAAAAAGTAGGACACTCAGTTGAATTTTTAATGTTAAGTCTTATAAATTTGTTGTGTTAAAGGTCGAACTATTAAATACTTTAATATTAATTAATATTGTCTATTTAATAAATATATTATATAATAAACTAGCTGTTACTCACCCGCTCTGCTGAGCGCTTTATAGAATTGCATTTTTATATCTAGACTTGAAATTTAATTAGAGTATTGTTTTGATATTTACACAGATTCCCAATTCTATCGAATTGGCATGCACCTTTTATCCATGTAATTATTCTAGCTAATATTAATTGTAACTTTCAATGTGCAATCATTATAACATTCCCGTGTCTTTCTTACAAAAATCAATAATAATTGATATGAAAAAAAAAAATTTGTAATGAGCATTGAAAGTTTCAGTTAAAGAAATTGCAGGTCTCATAAGTGAAGAAATCTGCCTAGTATATAAACAAAACCAATAGAATTAAAAAATTAATTTTAAACAAATGAAAATCGAATAGAATAAATTTAGTTACAATAAAAATTCATTATTTCTAAGTCAAAAAAATGTAGATTCCGGATAAGTAATCACCACCATATCATATACTAAAACCTTTTCCGAAACACGCTGCATCTTATGGTATGAGTATTATTCCGATCGGTTCAGCAGTTTTCGCAGTATAACCGGACGAAGAAAACCGGCTCTCCATTTATTAGTATAGATTAATAAATGAAAAAATTTATATTTTCAGGCATATTACTGCAGTATCTGCGAGTCTCTATTACTTAACACAAAAAGCGTTCTTTGTGATTCATGTGGTGTGTGCGCTGATACAGGATGTATAAAAGCTGCAGACAAACAATTGGTCTGCAAAGCAATAACTCAATCTACCGAGATTATGAAGCATCACTGGATTCATGGTACCAGTCTATTTTTATTTGTAAGCCTATAAACAACAGAAAAACTCTGTTAAAAAAAAAATCAAATTTCCATAGTTTCCTTTTCAGTAATTACAAACGCAATAAATTTATTTTTATTTTTTTTTTTTTTTTTTTTTGTGACAATAGGAAATTTGCCTACTGTTGCGATGTGCGAAGTATGTGATGAAGAGTGTGACATAGAGCCGGGGCTGGTTGATTGGTTCTGCTGCTGGTGTCAAAAGTGTGTTCATGAAGCTTGCAAGTTGAAGATCAACGAGGTAAAGCGTTTCTTGTCTGTTGAAATAAGTTTCAGGTTTGGGAAAAAAAACCTTAACTGGCAAGAATTTTTATATATTGTATAACTTGAAATATGAATTTTAATGGAGATTAATTTATCATTCTATTACAACAGATATGTGACTTTGGGAAGTTTAAATTAATGATAATACCGCCGGGAAGTTTGGAAGTTGTAAACAGGCGACGTACAGTACGTCGACGTCTGCAGTTACGATCGATTATACCACCTGTATGGAGTGATTGGAAACCACTGATAGTCGTTGGTATATATTTCCGTTACCTTTGTAATTATTAAAACAACTACGCATTAAATTTAATTGTCTGGTGGTACAGGCCGTAAATTCATTAATAGCATTGACATTGCCGACTGCATTAATTAATTAATCAATTATCATTATTTATTAATATTATAACGTCGTAATCTATTATAAGCATATTTATATATTGGTCATTCTATCGATTACAGCGAACAAAAAGTCTGGTAACAATGATGGAGCAATGGTTCTGTCAATGTTTCGGCGATTATTAAATCCATCACAGGTCGTAGACCTCTCGGAACGTGACCCGGTGGCAGCATTGGAGTGGTGTCGTTTGTTAGGTGACAAATCGTGCAATGTTCTGGTCGCTGGAGGCGATGGAACTGTCGCATGGCTATTAAATTCTATTCATAAACTCCGTTTAAAGGTACTACTGAGGGTAGAATAGTACATAGTCGTTCTCTAAGATTATACAAACAATATTCAATATTCTCAGTTATTATTTATAGATTTTGGGAGTATTTAGTACTATAGATTCAATATTTTGACCAGAAATTTATTTAATTATTACAGCAGGTGCCCGCCGTTGCAATTTTACCTCTAGGTACTGGGAATGATTTATCTCGTGTACTGGGCTGGGGCAGCGAATATGACTCAAGTGTTGAAGCTACGAAAATTTTACAAAGTATTCAAGATGCACGCCCGGTTAAACTTGATAGGTATACATTATCTGTATTTACAATGTTTTTATTTTCTAAAGACTGGCTTTTACAATACCTTGTATATAACTGTTCAGTCAAATTTACCTTTAATGACAAATTTAGATAAGAACTTAAAAATTGTTTATGCCTGGTAGGGAATACAGGCTAACGATAATATGAATAATTAGAGAAAAAATCGCGTATGAGGCTGGATCGCCAACAGTTATATACACAGTGTCTCGGATAGCTTAACAGGTAGAGCCTTTGGCGCGAATCCAAAAGATCCAGGTTCGAGTCCTGGTCTGGGCCGTCCGAATTATTTTTTCAGTCAAATTTAGATAAGAATTTAAAAATTGTTTATGCCTGGTATGGAATACAGGCTAACGATAATATGAATAATTAGAGAAAAAATCGTGTATGAGGCTGGATCGCCAACAGTTATATACAAGGTATTATCTATATTATTAACCCGTCAGAACTCACGTGAATTTTAGTTTCTCACTTGCACTACAGCGCCGCTCTATAAGTCGGATGTTGTTGCGTGAGCAAAAATGCTCATAACGTGAGTGCTGACGGGTTAAGAGAATAAGAAAAATTTTGTGTCCGGGATAGTCATACGATAAAATCGGTTTTTAAAAATTAAATTTAGTGCCATTGCAAATGTCTTGATTTTAATTTGTGCCTTTTCAAGATTTCATATCATTCTCACTGATAGTGAATTTATGATGATGCGTATTTGGACTGCATTCGAAAATTCTCTATCTCTAGATACATAATTAAAAAATGACCTTGTATTTTGAGAACTATTGACTATATAAGCTCACTAACTATTGACTATATATGATATAAGCTCATCTCGATCTTACACTCATCGAGACCTTTCATTTGAGTACCCACATCAATTTTTCATATATTTTATATATTTATATATTTCACAAATATCATGTATATAAAATATATAAAAAATGCCATGTGGGTACTTAAAATGAGTCTCGATGAGTAACATCGAAATGAGTTTATACCTTAAAAATGTCAATAATTAAGAAATAACATTGTATCTTGTCAACTAATGATATTTTTAAAGATATAAGCTCATCTCGATCTTACACTCATCGAGACCTTTCATTTGAGTACCCACATCAATTTTTCATATATTTTATATATTTATATATTTCACAAATATCATGTATATAAAATATATAAAAAATGCCATGTGAGTACTTAAATGAAAGGTCTCGATGAGTGTAACATCAAAATGAGTTTATAACTTAAAAAATGTCAATAATTAAGAAATAACATTGTATCTTGTTAACTAATGATATTTTTAAAGATATACTCTCATCTCGATCTTACAATAGTTTTTTTTTCTTTAAAGATACTTACTGCATTGTATTGACTTCTATTCACTTCTAGAAATAATTTCCATAAAATAACAAAACCATTCAATGCTAATTATAAATTCATTAAACCGTTTCTTTGTTGAAATTTAATTAGAAATTTATACCTCAAGTAGAAATTACTGAAGCTTCCTATGGAATGTCAATTACACAGTAATGAGTCACCTCATCAATTTATATTCATGACACTAAATATAATTTTATTTTAAAACTTTTTTGATGAAAAATTAAAAAATTAATTTTTAAAAATTATAGATGGACAGTTACATTGCAGTATGATGGACGGAGTCTCGGTTTCAGAGGCTCGCAACAACGTAAATTTATGTACAATTACATGAGTGTGGGAGTTGATGCACAAGTCGCTTTGAATTTTCATCGAGCCAGAGAAAGTAGATTTTATTTATTTAGCCATAGAATTTTCAACAAGGTAAATATTTTTAATATTAATTACACAAGCTGAATTTTATTTCATGTACTGCTATTTTACCGAATGTATTTATTTGCACAGTGTAGGGACATATACGGCTACTGCGATTACTGGAATGATATACTAGTGGTTTGTAGATAATCGTAAAACAGTACTATTATTTTTGGATTTTACTTTAAAATTTATTACAAGATCGTACCATCTGATACAAATACATCTAATTGCTCTGTTGTATGATGATTTACAAACCGCGGTTTATCATTTGTACTAAATAGAAAGTCTATCGTAAAATTACTCATGTTGTACTACGAGGTCAATAAGTTTAAACTACTGTATAGAGCTATGTTTATATTTTTTGTTTTTAGTTGTTGTACTTGTGTTTTGGAACGCAGCAAGTTGTAGAAAGAGAATGTAAAGACTTGGATAAACGTATTGAAGTATATTTAGATGGTAAACAAGTTGATTTACCATCGACAGAAAGTATTGTTGTACTTAATATTCCATATTGGGGCGCCGGAGTTAAACTTTGGGAATTAGGACTCCAGGGTAAAATTTATTTATTAATTTTTTACTGATATTTCAGAATGACTTTTTTTTAAGTAAAAAAAAATTTTTTTATTATATTTTCAAAGTGTTGGAAAAAAACATGCAGTGTATTTTTTAATTTTTATATCATGTATGAATTTAAATACATAAAATTTGGTAGTTATTTACAAGTGGGATCAAGTTATGCTAGCCCATGTTAATTTTTTTTTTTTTTTGATAAAATTGATCAACTTTTTTTCTTAAATTGTTCGTTTTTTTATGTATTTAAAAAAAAAAAAAAAAATATATATATATATATATATATATATATATCAAAAACATCATAAAAAAATTTTATCCTAAAACATGAGAACCAAAATTTTTTCCAACTTTTGAGGGCAAAAAAACTCGAAATTTTTATTTTTTCAAAAAAAAAAAAATTTTTGAAAATGTTAATTTTTCACCTAGTTATGGCCTAAAATTTAGAATTTGGTTTATTAATGACAAAGCTCAAGCCAAATGGCAATTTCAATACATAATAAATAAAATTAAGAAGAGCAGGTAAAAAAAATCATGAGTACATAGAACAATAAACATTTGATTAACAATAGTAAAAGATACCAATTCATCAGAAAATGATTAGTTTGAAGCTAATAGTACAATTTGTTTCAATGACTTTAATCACCATCTCAGATTCATAAATCTGAGAATTTAATTTTTTATTTATCAAGATTCAATAGATAATTATACACTTGATTTTTAAAAACTTGTAAGCTAGAAGAAGTAAAAATTTCAGCAGGTAATTCTTCCTAAAGTCTTATTACAGTCACTAGAAAGGATTTCTCTAGGTAGGTAGAAGTAAAGTGGGGTAGTTTGAAAGAGGTATGTTTTTTTGGGATTGACCCCACCCGTAAATAATTACCTAAAAATTTTAATAAAAAAAAGTCAACAATTACAATAATAATAAAATTACTATTTTACAAATGAGAATGGTTTTCATTAAATTATTAAATTTGTTAGGTAATGAAGGCGTTGGTATGCAAAGTATTAATGATGGTAAACTTGAGGTATGCGCACTTTATTCATCATTCCATATTGCTCAGTTACAAGTTGGTATGTCACAACCACATAGATTGGGTCAGGCTAAAACAGTCACGGTAGTAATACTAATAATAATATGTATATATACATATATAGGTTTATAAATATTAATATAATATGAATATCATGAATTATTGATGGATTATAACAATGTTTAACAGTTGATTGATTCGATAAATTATTAATACTTGTAGATTAAATTATTGGATTCTTGTGCGGTACAAATCGACGGCGAACCGTGGTCTCAGAATCCGTGTGAGTTCAGCATAACACACTGCAACCAAGCTTCAATGCTCATGTCAACTTATCGGTAATTTACTTACTCGTAATCTTACTATAAGGTAAAGCATTACTAATTATTTATCAACTATTCCATATTTTTTAAGTATTTAAAACAAGAGTTAACAGAAAGAGAAATTTATCTAGTCGTATTAATATTTACATGGATAATGCGATAAATAAATATTATTTTAAGCTAAACTGAAATTATTATAATTATATAAAATATATATACGTATATTCAACGTTTATTTATCGTTATATCCCACAAAAAGTATCTCAAATATTATGATCTGTCAGATTTGTATACTCATTCCTATTTTTTACTAAAAAAAGTGTATGTATTAAAAAATAAAAACAAAAAATAAACAGAAAAAAAAAGAATGAAGGATGTTGTTTTCTGATAGTAAATTAAAAATTTTAATATTCAGTTTATCATACACAGTTCCACCATCAGACAAAACATATCAAACAGGAATATTTTTTCATTTTTTAATAAATTAAAAAAAAAAAAAAGGTCGTAAACAGTAATAAAATAAAAAATAGATTGTAATGACGGAATGTCAAGCACGAATGCTGATTGCACTATTAACAATTTGGCTCATGCATGAAGTCACGAAAGTTATGAAAAAGCTCAAATAATTATATTACTCAAAAAAAAAAAAAATTAAAACAATGTACTCTAGAGAGAACAGTCGAGCGGAGAATGAAAGAGTGGAGATAAATTTATAACAAATAATAAAACAAAAAATGTTGAATAAAAAATAAATCAAACGGTGATTAAATCTCGAGGGAGTGAGAGACAGAATGATGAAGATTTGTTTGATGATGTTTGACAACTTTTACCTTGCACAACGAATGATTTATTTGTCTCATATAATTTAACTCTCAAGCACAAATCGGCGTATACATCTCTATACACAGATATGTCCTGAGGATATCCTTTGACGCGTTAATACATATGATGTGTCACATGGGAATGTCTTGTTGTTTGCTCTTGCTCCATTTGCCCAATCGATTAATAGCAGTGCTAGTGGTAGTGCTGGTGGTGTCCTACTGGTAGTGCTGGTATAGCGGTTAGCGACTTCCACCCCAAAAATCACCCACACACTGCTCACCTATCTCTACACGGTATAGCACTGGCTGTTGGCTCTAGTCTGGTCTGATGGTCTCCGCGACCCTCACGTTTACTGTCGTGTACACCAGCGATTATTAATCGACGGATTATCAATGCAAGGCATCTCTCTTCATTGATTGACCGTTAGCATACGCCGTTAAATTGTTTTTCTTCTTTTTATTTTTTTATACACATATATTTATAAAGATTTTTAAATTTACTTTCCAGCCAACAGAATGACAATTAATCACCATTTAGACACATTGATGAATCGAGATAGTATGGGAACTTTTATAAAACTAAAAAGTCTCCTTCCGAAAATTGAAATCGAACATGTCACATTTGAAGCGCAAAATTCGTCCCAACTCCGGCGGACCACAGTAAAATACGGTAACCTTTCCTTTTTTCTGGTCTTGAAGCTGTTTGAAGACTTTGTCCCAATTCGGCCTTCCGGCGTTTGTACGTGTCTTTAGTCCTGTTATTAAATCTCTCTTTTCCTACAAAAGACAAATATTCAATATTTACACACTGAAACTAAGAGATAACATGAAACTAAACAAGTTTGTACTACTCAACGAGACCAATTTCATCTTCTAAATTCTTTATAAATATATTACAAATATTTAATATTGTTTTTACATTTTTAGTAAATTCCTGACTGATAGAATAAATAAACCAAAAAATTTTTTAATTTTCAATTTTTATTTTATTATTTAAATGATTTGATTTATTAGTATTCTATTGAATTAATAATTTAAAATATTTCAATCACGCATAGAAAAAAAAAGTTTGGAGAATCCAAAAGTGCACGCCTCATAACGCTCAATCATTTTTTAAGAAAAAAATTAATTGTGTAATTGATTAAAAAAAAAAAATTATAATTAAGTAATTTCTTACAGAGTATTTTTTATTTTTTTTTTTTAAATATCGGCGCCCTTTTTTCTTGTCATATACGCACGCAGTCTAAAAAAATCTAGCTTGATCAAGTGGCGCCATAGTTTTCACGTGACAAATAAGAAAAGTTCGTTTGGCTTTGTACGTTTGTATCCGTGAATTTTAATAAAAATTCAATTAAAAAAAAATACATAAGCTAGGCCACTGATATGAAATACGGACCCAGTTCATCGAATTCTTAAACTAATAAAAAAGGTCCGGTCTTGAAATATCAATTTGTTCGGGAGTAATCGTTGGTACATCCAAAATGGGGTGACATCCGGACGTCCACGTAAAATTTTTTTCAAAACGTTTTTTTTTTTTCAAAATAGCAACATGAAATGATTTTAGAAAGTAAAAGATGGTTTAATTTAAGTGTTTTTCGGTGTACATCTACTTATATTATTGAATAAGTGTAATATGGTTGCGATAGAGGCATTTAAAGATCACAAAATTGCTTGATCTTGACGAGTCGAGTATAAAGCACAACTTCACACGCTTCGCGCTATGAGGCGTGCAAAACGCAATAATAAATTATTTTTTATTCAATTAATTAATTGAATCAAATAATATTATTCGTTAAAAATGCATCAATTGAATCGCTTCAATTATTCACTTAGAAATAAATTTCAAATTATATTAATATTTCTAAAAAATATAAATTACACTTTATACCTCAACAATTTGATCACAAACGTTTAAATTAAATTTTATTGATCAAAAATTATTCATTCATATTCCATTTATCAAGTTCTTTAAAAATTCATTTTGACAAAATTAAAAAATACATTGTTTTTATAAAAGTATATATAAAATTTTTACTGTAGAGAAAAATAATATTTTTTTGATATCAAAAAAAAATTCTCATTATATATTCAAGTATTATGAATTCTGAACATTATGAGTATTAAAGATAAGATTTCTTTTTGGCAAATAACTTCTTTGAGTAGCGTAAGGCGCTTTAGTATTGAAAAAACGTCTGTGGAGTAAAAATTCGGTAGAGAGTATAGAATATTTTTTCTAATAAAACATACAGAAAGTAGTAAGTATAAGAGATTTTTTACCTTTTCATGAAGCAAATCCATTGCGAGCTGAAGTCCGACGGCTTTCATATCATTTTTTTGCAGCGCGCTGGTAATATACATATGCATTTCAAGAAATCGTTCAAGAGAAGAACCGAGTTCAGCTTGTTCTATTTCCAACTGAGACAGTAAATTGACAAACCATTCGAACGAACGTTGATCGCGATTTATCCAGAAGAAATCAACTTTTCTCAGCTTCATCACGGTGACAGGGATCTCACTTGCCCAAGAAAATTTACACTGCGGACAGGTGTGTCGCACTTTCCAATATCTATGCATTATCGACTGCAAGATTGACGCGAAAGGCGTAACTCCAATTCCCGTGGCGATTAACACGGCATGTTGCGCTTGAAAGATATGACTCGATGGCGCTCCATAAGGACCATCTAGAAAAATCTATCCATTTTGGATTTTTATATTATTTTTGACTATTCAACTTGAATTATGCTAAGTGTCATATTATAATAAAAGCATAAAAAATTTTATTCACTACGTTAAAGAATGATTTTGAAATTAAGAGACGTCTGGCATTTTTTAGTAGATAAATTATTATAACAGATTTTTTTGTTTTAAATTACACATATTAAAATTTTTATTTAAATAAAATCATTTTTTTTTCATATTTTATTAACATAAACTTCAAAAAGTTTTTATCCAAATTATTTTGAATTTATGAAATATTTTTTCATCATTTTCATTAATTTACTAAAAATTTACCAAATCAAAATTATATACTATTATTTTTAATCTATATTATAAAGAGAATACGAAAAATGTTGTGGCCAGTATATTTATATGATAAAATGGGTTTTTATGATTAAATTTGGTATCATTAGAAAGATTTTGACCTGTAATTGTGCCTTTTCAAGGTTTTATATCATTCTCACTGATAGTCAATTTATGATGATAAGTATTTAGACTGCATTCGAAAATGCTCTATCTCTAGATACATAATTAAGAAATGGCCTTGTATCTTGTAAACTATTGACATTTTTAAAGATATAAGCTCATCCCGATGTTACACTCATCGAGACTTTTCATTTCAATACCCACATCAATTTTTTATATATTTCACAAATACCATATATATATATATATATATATATATATATATAAAATATATAAAAAATGTCATATGGGTACTTAAATGAAAGGTCTCGATGAGTGTAACATCGAAATGAGTTTATGTCTAAAAAAATGTCAATAATTAAGAAATAACATTGTATCTTGTCAACTAATGACATTTTTAAAGATATAAGCTAATCCCAATGTTACACTCATCGAGACCTTTCATTTGAGTACCCACATCAATTTTTTATATATTTATATATATTATATATATGTATACATGAAAAATATATCAAAATGCATGTGGGTACTCAAATGAAAGCTCTTGATGAGTATAAGATCGGGATGAGCTTATATCTTTAAAAACGTCAATAGTTAAAAAAGTACAGTGCAATTTAACAGTGTAGTTAACAAAAGTCATTATTTAATAAAGCAAAATTTTAATTATTTATAATTCACAAGTCACGGCAGTCACATAGTGATTAGTTGCTAGCAAGTGATTGAAAAGTTTTAAAACAAAATTTCATTAATTATTAATTTTAAAATTAAAAAAAAAACCTTTTTATAAATATAAAACACTTTGCATTTTTTTTTAAATTGATTTTAATGATAATCATAAGCATTTTTTTGAATTTTTGTCAACCGTTAGATAGAGAGTAAAATGAACAGAGAACACACGTATATCCTTTCAATGATAGAATTGTCACTTAAAAATTATCAATTTTTTATTAAATAAAAATTATTTATATAGTAGACAAAAAATTTTTTTACTGTACTAAAAATATGACTAAGATAGACAGTAAATTGTACCAACTTCTGATGTTGAAAAATTGTCGCACTTACGAAGATTCATACGGGACAATTAACATTACAAAGTTTCGGGATGAAAATTTTCCAAAAATTTATTTACTTATTCTTATTAGTTATCTCAAAATTATAGTAGAATTCATCAATAAATTTTTTTCGCGGTGATAAACATTAGAATTTATGACCTAAAATGAGTACATGAATTATTTCAAGCAAGATCAATAGTTGTATTGGATATTTCGGAGCAAAAGGTCAACGCTATGTTCATCTGTGAGTAAATAAATCCAATAATTTATTATTTTTAATTAAGTGTTAAAATTAAGTTGATATAGATGATAATTAAATCAGCGGACCTCTGATAATTTTTTGTTTATTTAAGATTTAAATTAGTACTAAGGAAATATTAAAAAGAATACCTTCATAAGTTTTTTGAACTTTTACAAAAAAATCGTTTTATTTTAATTTTCTTATAATTATTTATTAGATAAACAAATAAAAAAAATTGTCAAATGTTTGTTAATTTCAGTATCAATAACATGATGAAAGATTATATAAATAAATGGATTTATCGTATTGAAAAATAATTGAGTTAAAGCAATTACTTATAAAAGTATTCGAGAAAAACAACTTAAAAAATTGGATATTTCACTGCTGTTGTTTGAAGTATTTAAAGTCAAATAAATTATTTATGATTTAATTGAAATAAAAAGTTTATTCAATCACAGTCTTCTGATTTCTCGTAGAGAAATAATTCCTAGTTAATTAATTAATTAATTAGCTTTTTTCTTTTAATATCGGCATCACGTACAGTCAGATAATCGTAAATTCAGTATATAATTAATTCTTGTTTTTTAATTTGAGTAATGTCATAAAAATCTGTGAATGGATATTGAATTATTGACATAACGGAACATTACTCAGGAAATTAATTCTAACAATATTTAATATTTAGTAGTTTTTAAATATTTCAACAAAAATCAATTTGAAATAGGTTTTGACTTAAAATTAATTGATGTAAACTGGGTCACTAAAATTCTACAGAATTCATTAAAATGATTTTAATCCGTGAAGTTATCAATAAAATATTACTATTAGATTTATCTTTACGCTTATACATTTAAATGTTTTTTTTTTTTGCTATTCTATATAGTAAGAATAAATTACGAGAAATAAAATTAATTACGAGATTATTCTTTCAAATATTAAGCGAAATAACGATAAAAATTTTTCTTTTAAGTAAATCTGTTTTAATCAGTAGAAATTAATTTAATCGAACGACTTTAACATATAATTAAATATAAATCTACAAATCTTTTTAAATTACTATTAAAAATAATTAAGATTAATTGAATTGTTATCAATATTCAACCGATATTTTGAAAATAAATAAACAGGATTGAAATAATTATTATAAAAAAAAATGAGTTTTAAAAATAATTTATAAAATAACTTTAACAAAAAATGTAAGTCTTTATGACTCCATTATAATTAAAAAAGAAAAAAATGATACTTCGATCTTAAAACAGAATAAAATATTAGTCTAGAAGCTTTTCCTTCAGATTAGGTAAAAATAATTCCAATTAGTTAATTTATTAAAAAAAAATTACCTCTCAGTAAATCCGCGCATGTATTAAAGAGATAATCTCGAAAACAATAAAAAATAATGCTTCAATCGCAAAGTAACCTGATACTTGTTATGAAATATTATTTTTGTCAATTGAATTCAAACCAATAACTCTATTTCTCTTTCCCCTAAAAAGTTTTCAATTTCCCAGCGGAAAGTTAAAAAACTTTACTATAAATAGATAAATAAAAAAGGTATAAAAAGATAACTCACTTCGAGCGGTTTACCAACGAGATAATTTATCGCATGATGTTCACTTAAATTCTTGGTATCTATGCCATTATTTTTTTGTGAAAATTCCACAATTTTACTCTGCATCCGACCCTCTTCAGCAGCTGCACTACTCGCTAATGTCATTGTAATGCTCGCTTTCCGTTTATCTTTATCTGCAGAGCCTTGAAAAATATATCACAAATCCATTATTATGCTCACAACAACATTTTATTTATCTTATTAATTATTGTGTTATCAAAAAAACTTTCTAAAAATAGTTTATACATTTCAAATTAATTACAGGCTTTTAGAAAAATTTTCAATGGAATCATCTCGATTAAAAATTTTTTAAGGGTCGGTCAACATTTTAAAAACCATTCAAGTAAAGCACTTTAAAAGTTTTTAGGTAATTTACATACCGAAAAGTAGACATAAACCACTTTGATATTGAGTAAAATCATAAAAAAATTATTAAGACAAAAAAACTAAAACTAAACAGTTTTAAAATTTTGAGCAACCCTTAAAAAATTTTCTACCGAGCTGTTATTTTTTATCAGTATTAGTAAATGAGTACTTGACAAATTATAATTTAGCCCAAAATAGTTCAAATTTATTAACAAAAACTTAAAAATTAATTAATTATAAAATCATGAGTTAATACCAATATAATTAAACACTTAATCCCACTTGATTAATTTAAACACGTGTTTTAATAAAATATTTTAATGCACATTATATTTAGTTTCACACTAATACACTAATTATCTACCTATTAAATACCTATATATAATAAATTTGTATAAATAGAAATAGGTATAATTATTTTGGGTAACCAGATTATCAACACGGAAACTGCTAATGGGTTTGTTAATTTTGGAAACAGAATACACTAACAATGATAAAGCTTTGTCATACATATATCTATATTTATACAATATATATATATATATATTTTATATATATTCATCAACATATGTAAACATATATGAATGTTTGTATGGAGTTTGACACGTTACCTGAGTCAGATAGATTATCATGTTCACAATTTTCCATACTAGGCGTTTTAAATGCAATGATTGTGGGTTTTGTTCTCATATATCTGAAACTTTGCGCCAATGATTTATTTTGCGGGCTGAGGTAAGCCAGACCCAGTGATTTCAACCGTGCACGACGTATTTTTATTTCATCAAAGTTTCTCTCTGATTCCGATCTCATGTAGTCACGTAGTCTATAAAAGTAACAATAATAAAAGAGTTATTCCATTAAATAAAAACCCGTATAAGTGTCATTATACTTTTGATTGTGATAATTTTTATTATAATTATAATTATAAATTATAGTGGTTTTTTTATGTTGGCAGCAAAATAAAGTAAATAGTACAGGTAGTTATTTAAAATTTAAAGTTTACACACTATTTCAATTAGAGCTCTCGAAATTGATTAATATGTTTATACATCTACTGGTAGCTGGTAAGCGAGTATATTATCCATATAACAACCCGAGTACTCTGCCAGCCGAGAGTAGGAGTTGTCCAAACATTAAGTTAATTGAAGTTTAAGTTTTAATGAGGTTTGGTCAGGTTACTTGATTTAATCAGCGGTTTGTATATTTATTTAAAAACTTACGCTATCAGTCGCTCACGTTTTTTCCGCTTAGTCTGCATATCTGGCATGGAAAACGACTTTTCAAGAGGCATTTTACTTGTAAGAAATAGCTGTCTCAGCTTTCTGTCTTGCGGCGAAACTACTGCATCCTTGTGTCCATTCAAATCTACTATTGACATATATTTTACAATATAAAATAATATTATTTATTTATACTTATAAAATATCAATAAAGAGTATTGTGTGTTCAAGTACACTGATAGAAGGATTTATTTGTATTAAATAATATTTGTTAATCTATATATATATAGGAGACTTTCTATAGATATAGATAGTCACTCATCACGATATCTCTGGAACTATAAGACCTAGAGACTTTAAATTTGGCAGGAATATTCCTTTTGCCAAGTAGAGGTCAGCTAAGAACGGATTTCACGAAATTACACCCACAAGGGGGGTTGCGGGGGTGTTCACGAAAAAAAATTCATATTTTTCAATTATGGCTTTTAATAGTTCAAAACTTGGTCAGAATGTTTCAAATTACATTTAGAAATTTTTTAAAAACGAATTCTGTAACATTCCACCCCCCTGGCGTGCCCGTGCGTGGGCGTCAAATTAAGAAAAAATTCGTAAATTTCAATCTATAGCTATTAATACTTTGAAACATGGCCAGAATGCTTTTTTGGCGTTTTTGAGCTGTTAAGAATAAATTTCATTAAATTCTACCCCCACATGTCCGTGCGTGGGCGTAAAATTAAAAGAAATTGTACCTTTTAATCTATAGCAGCTAAAGGATTGAAACTTGGCCAGATTGATTTTTTTGGAGTTTTTGAGCTGTAAAGAATGAATTTTATGAAATGCCACCCTCACAAATTCTTGCGTGGGCGTTAATTAAAAAATTATAAAATTCAATTCCTAAAGGATAATAAGAAGGCATTAAATATAAAAAAAATTAAAAATTTTTATATAAGGTAAAAGCCCTAATAGATGATCATGTACCATTATATGATCACTCTATGTATTTGTATACCTATATTTGTGAATATAGATATACAAATACACGGAGTGATCATATACTGGTACGTGATCATTTATCGGAGCTTTTACCTTAATAGCTTAGAACATATTTTGTTGTTACATTTATAAAAAAAACTAAACTACTTAACGTAGTTAGATAACAAAATTAATATTTTTCGAGCATGGCGTATGTTGTACGCCACGCGAAGCGGGCGGGTAACGGCTAGTAGTTAATAAATCATTTATTAAAGACCACTTTTTAGTATCAAACAAATATTTCTTAGTATTTAAAATGATTTGTTTGTATTTAATAAATCTGATATTCATTTATTAAATATTAATAAATCTTTTTAAATACTAAGAAATATTTGTTGACTAAAAAGTGGGCTCTAATAAATGATTTGTTAAATACTAACAACTATTTTTAACTATAAAAAAATCCTTCTATCAGTGTAGACAGTTTTGTAATTTTTATAGAATTTTTTCGTTTTAATTTTTTTTAACTTCCTGCTAAGAAAATTCATGTGTGTAAATAAATTTTTGTCGAACGGTTTCTCGGAAACGAATTAACCGATTGAATTCTACGACACGTCATTTGAAAGGGTTTATCAAGACAGATCTTTAGATTAGATTTGAGAGTTAATATATCGAGCCATTCCGAAGAAATTAAAAAAAAAAAACAAAAAAAAAAAATTTGAATATTTATGTTTTTTAAAAATAACTTTTTCATATAACCTGCATTGAAAATGTGAGTTTCAATGCCTGTTGAGCCAACCGAAACTAAACAATTTCAGACCAATGCGACTGTGCCGGGCAGGTATCAATTATTTCTTCCCGACGGACAGAAAATGACGATTTTCTGTCCGCGAGGTGAAGTTGCAGCTTTATTTTCAATCCTATCAATTGTTTGTTTATTTTATACCTTTATAATTGTCATTCTAACCGTTAACTGTATTGACATATCATAATTCTGTTATTAAGCATAAATAAGAATGATAAAAGAAAACTTGTCAATTTACGAATAATGTTTGGTAAAAAATAAACTATTACTTTCTATTTTATTATAAGTTTCATAAGACTTGTTGCTGCATTGATATTGCCTCTGTTTGATTATTGCTGTGCTGTATTTACGAACATGTCTGGTAGTTTGCAACAGAGACTACAAAGGAAGTTTAATGCCTGTATTAGATTTATCTATAGTGTTAGACGAAGTGAACACATAACTCCTTACAGACTGCAGCTTGGCTGGTTAACGTTACAGAGTAGACGCGACTTTTTAATTACTTGTTTGGTGTATAAAATGCTACATATGCATCATGACAAGTTGTTGCGTGATGGATTTCGTATACTACTCTCAGTCAGAGATCGTGCTGTGCGCAGGAATGATGTATTTTATCAGCCGAGTTGTCGAACATTGACTTATGAACGTTCATTTCTATTGTCTGCGATAAGATGCTGGAATCAGCTTCCGGATGATCTTGTTGTGTTGGGCACATTTCAGGAATTCAGGCTTGCAAGTTTTCAATGGCATTCTGAGAGAGATGCTTAAGAGTGTAAAATTGTGGTGATATATAACTGTTCAAATGTTGCGAAGAGTCAATGTTAATCAATGTTAATCTATGTTAATCAATGCTAACTAATAATAATAACTAATGGCAATTACTGACAATTTAAGCTAATCATTTTTGCATTTAGTCTTTTTGTTGTTTGCTTACCATTTTACTTATGTATTATTATTATTATTATTATTTTTATTAACATTATTATTATTATATAATGTACTCATTATAAATATAAATGTATTTGATTGTATGGCCCTTAGGGAGCACTTGCTCTAGGGTCAAAATTATTAAATAAATAAATAAATAAATAAAATGGTATTTTCGCTGTTCGTCTGAAACTATCTAGTTCTGGTTGGCTCCAGACATTGAAACTAGCATTTTTAATGCAACTTATATGAAAAATATAATGTGTGACGCGGGATGAAACACGATTTCAGACCGAGTGATGCCAGCCCTCGCTTCGCTCGGGCAGGCAACTTCACTCTGGTCTGAAATCGTTTTGTTTCATCTCTAGTCACACAATATACCATTAAGCGTGCACTGGTAGAAGGATTTGTTTATAGTTAAAAATAATTGTTAATATTTAACAAATCATTTGTTAGAGACCACTTTTTAATATTAAACAAATATTTAATGCACAGATTCCCAATTCTATCGAATTGACGTGCACCTTTTATCCATGTAATTATTCTAGCTAATACTAATTGTAACTTTCAATATGCAATCATTATAACATTCCGGTGTCTTTCTTACGAAAATGAATAATAATTGATATGAAAAAAAAAAATTGTAATGAGCATTGAAAATTTCAATTAAAGAAATTACAGGTCTCATAAGTGAAATAATCTGCCTAGTATATAAACATAACCAATAGAATAAAAAAATTTATTTTAAACAAATGACACTCGAATATAATAAATTTAGTTACAATAAAAATTTATTATTTCTAAGTCAAAAAAATATAGGTTCCGGATAAGTAATCACCACCATATCATATACTAAAACCTTCTCCGAAACACGCTGCATCTTATGGTATAAGTATTATTCCGATCGGTTCAGTAGTTTTCGCAGTATAACTGGACAAAAAAACCGGCTCTCCATTTATTAGTATGGATTAATAAATCTTTTTAAATATTAAGAAATATTTGTTAAGGACTAAAAAGTGGTCTCTAATAAATGATTTGTTAAATATTAATAAATAATTTTAACTATAAATAAATCTTTCTATCAGTGTGCGAAAGAATCATAATAAAACCATGTATACATTTTTTGTGCTTAAAAAACTGCGTCAAATCTTATATCTTTAAACGAGCAATTCTTGTATATAAATATATATATAGTTAGAATCTCGGAAACGGCTCCAACGATTTTCATGAAATTTAGTATGCAGAGAGTTTTGGGGACGATAAATCGATCTAGCTAGGATTCGTTCCGAGAAAATGTTATTTTATCCGTGTTTTCAGGTGATTTACAGAAAAAAATTAGGAAAATGGTTGACCATAAAGACCATCCCTGCAATTTCCCGCTAATGCCATACTTTAGCGCTTAAAATTGCACTTATTACGTTTCTGAGCTCTTCGAGCTCAAAAATTTGATAAAAGTTTAATAAAACACTATTTTTTGAATTTTCAAACCTCAATAACTTTTGAATGAATGAACCGATTTTCACACGGTTGGCGACATTCGACGCAGTTTTTTAAGCCTCATAAAAATCTTTAAGTTTTAATTGATCGAACTAAGAATTTCGAAGTAATTCCGAAAAAAACACTTTTTTGGTTTTCTTTCGACAACGATAACTCACGAACGAATTAACCGATTTCAACCGGGCTGACGGTGATCGACGTGGATTTTTGATGTTAAAAGCTGATTAATTTCTAGAATTTATCAAAATCTACCGGTTTGAATCAGTCTAAATTGTATTCAAAATCTGTTTGGTCAAGCCCCTTTGAATAGCGCATACAGAAATACGGACATCATCGCGGAAACATTCAGGGAAGCTTCCGAGCACCTCAAAACGTCGAGATCTGATGAGAACTTGATTTTCGAAAAACGGGGTAAAATAACTTTTTTTCAATCTTATTAGCAAGAAGTTAAAAATACCGAGCAAAGCTCGGTCATCCAGGTACTGCTTTTTTAAAAATGAAAATCGAATGATGTATTCAAAAGTTATAGTTGTTTAAAAATTCACCAAATTTTTTTTTGTTCAGTATTTTTTAAAAATATCTTTTAGATTTCTCAACTAATTAATATAAACCTTTATACATTTTTTTTTGTGCTATGAAAACTACGTCGAATGATTTGTTAAAAAAGAAAATCGAACGACGCATTCAAAAGTTATAGTTATTTAATAAATAATCAAAGAGCTTAAAATGTAAAAAACGGTGCTTTGAGTTTAAAAATGTCAAATATTAACCAAATAACACATTTTAAGGCGCTTTAAATTCAAACTTATCGGGAAGTTCTAGAGATTTTTTTTTTATTCTTTTTTTAATTAGAATATTCTGAAATACTATTACTAATTTTTTGAGATATAGATAGAGTGATTGTAAATTTTTTAAAACTGACTCGAGAAAGTTTTAATATCAGAGTTAAAATTAAGGTTGTCAAATAATAGGGATGAAATTCGATGAGGAAAAAGAGATTTAAGTCGGGGTCAGAGTATAAAGAAAGTATGAAAATAAAGCATCAAAAAGCAAAGATTAAAAAGAGAATTTATTCTTTAAAAGAAAGGAAATCCTTTTAGAAATAATCTCATTGTTGTCAATAAAAAAGGAAAGATTAAAAAATAAATTTCATTAAAATCAAATATTAGCTAACTTGACGAGTCTTTGCTTATTTTTAGAAAAAAAAAGTATAAGAATTAATGTTAAGAAACGTCAAATGAACATTTCACTAAGGTAAGTTAGAGAAGTAGGGCATCTGTCTATTTAAATATTTTTAGTGATAAAAAAAATTGACTTTTTTTTTTTTTTTTTTTTTTTTTTTTTTTTTTCATTCTACTTCTTGACGAATTAAGATAAGACTGGTTTGATTTTCAAAAAATTAAATTTCATTTCATTTTGATCTATAATTTATGTTTGATGCATTCATTTTTCAACATTGATATATTTTTTTCATGTTGTGCATTGAAAGTAGAAGAATTTAAAAAAGAAATTTGTCAATGTAAATTTTTCACCATTGTCGGTAAATAAATTGACTAACAGGGGGTTATCAAAATTTTACTAATGTCACAAAATTCTGGAAAATTTTAAAATTGACGTAGCAATTATTTATTTTTATAATTGTACACTGATAGAAGGATTTCTTACTATTTAAAAAGATTTCTTTGTATTTAAGAAATCATTTCTTAAACATCATTTTTTAATATTTAAAAAATATTTCTTAAATACAAAGAAATATTTCTTAAATATTAAGAAATATAAATACTAAGAAATATTTCTTAAATACAAAGAAATATTTTTTAAATACTAAGAAATATTTTTTAAATGCTAAGAAATGATGTTTAAGAATGATTTCTTAAATACAAAGAAATCTTCTTAAATGCTAAGAAATCCTTCTATCAGTGTACTACTTTAAATAGATGACAAGAAAAAAAAGGCCATTCGGCTACCGAAATGGAAGTAGATTTCATTTTATTTTATTTCGGTGGACAAAACGACTGTAAAAGTAAAATTTCAGGACTGTAAAGGTCAAAATTTCAATTGGAGAAGTTTTCAAATCCAAAAATATTCATCTAATTCGATTTTTTCAGAAGCAAGCCGGTTTTTATCTTGAAGGACGCTCCGAGAAAAAACCGTTTTTTTTTTTTAAATTATTTTGAAATTTTGAGTACTTATACTCATAAGTATCCTCTGTACGCAGGAATTTTTTAAAAATAGTCTTTACGGCACTAAATTTTGAAATATTATCATTTAAAATTAGTATATTTTACAAACAAACCCTATGCTGACCGAAGTTCAAGCGAACGTTTTATTAAATATCAATCGTACTTTTCTTATGATTGTTTTAAAAAATTGAGAATCATTAATTGAAGATATAACAAGTATTTTTTATCAAAAATAACATAAACGAGTGGTATTCATTTTTTTATAAATAATGTTTGAAGTTAGTGACTTTCGATATTTTACGTGAGTGGTTTATTTTAAGTAAGTGAGCGATAGTCTGTAAAGAGAGGTATCACTCACTAATGTGAGAAAAAAACCAATAGCCGTAACCTATTGGTGTCTTTTTCTTGTCTATGAACGTCCTTAATCAGCAAAGGGTAGAACATGTTAAAGAAAACCATGAATTAGTCTATTTCTCGATTTTTTTATAATTGAGAATAGATGTAGCCCCACTTTTATATAATTACCTTTAAAAATAATTTTTAATAAAAAGATAAAAATTCGATAAAAGAAAATAAAACTTGAAAAACCATCTCATTTGATATAAAATGCACATTATATATCTACAAAGAAGTATCTAGAAGTAAAATAAATGAAGAGTAATATGAAAAACCAAAAGTTTTATAAAAATAAATGATAGGTGGTATAAATGATGCGAAAAGTTATTTAAATTTTAGTTAGTTACCATCTGGGTTGACAGTAGCTGTGTTGGCGGTGATGTTGATCATACCAGTAATATTTGAGCTGGACACCAACGCATCACTGTCACCAACAAAAAGAGGATTGTCGAAGCTCCTAGGATCACCCTGGGATTCGTTTATAACTTTAACTTTGTCTTCTTCTTCTTCTATTGTTGTCGATGTCGATTGTGGAAGTCTAATAATATTTGAAAAATGAAAGAGTTATAAATTAAATCCATTGTTCCACTAGGTAATTAAAAATCATAATAATAATTATAGTAATAATGAGTTTATTGTAAGCTACAGATTCCTACCTAGTTGAGGATGAACCAAATCCCTCGATGGCTATCGCATCTCCGCGCTCTAGTTTATGCTGCTCCTTTTCAAAGTATGCGTACAAACTATTAGTCCATTCGCCTACGGCTCTTATGTGCAGCCACATGTACTCTAATATGATAATAATGTTCATTGTTAATATAAGCATAAGTATTTTAAAACAATGTGACTGTTAATATTTTAGTACACATCACTTGCTTTATATTTTTTTAATAGTTTAAATATAAATTTCCAAATAGAATTATTATAAATAATCGAAATATTTCATGCAATAAAGAGGATAAAGATTTCAATGATATAAATTAATATGTTAAAATAAAATATAATTAATTATTAGATTTTTTATGAAAAAATATGTTGCTAATAATTAAAATTTTAATTTTAAAGTTTTACCATATATTTGCAAACATTTTTATAAATTATCATCGTGTTCAGAATTTATTTTGAAAAAAATCAGTAAAAGTGTAAATACATTTTTTTTTAATTTTCAATTGTTATTTCTGAAGTTATCGACCGATTCAACTTATTTATTTAATACGAGCAATGAACCCAACTGCACATAAAACATAAAAGTAAATGCAAGACATAGTATAAACACCGAGAGAAAAAATTTCTTTTTAAAAAAATTGAGATTGTTGTGATAATAAACTAATTTGTTGAAAATTTTCAACAATTTTATTTTTTATTACATGGTTCATTTTTTTCAAAACAAATTTTTTCTCTGTGTAGATATAATTTCATAACGATAACTAATTATAACTATGCATTGTCTACCAGGAACGATTTAGTAAAGCTATTTATATTGCTAATTAGAATCATCTTAAAAATTGTAGACATTATCAAATGTGTTTTATAAACGTATCTCGATAAGCTGAGTCGGAAAATAGTTAAATTTTTTAAAAGTTGCTTTATGAGGATAAATCAAGGATATTCTGACGTAACTTCGTAACTCGATTGTTCGAATATTTTTGGTACTTTTGAAATTATTAAAAAAATTGACTCAAATCGTTTTTCATAGTAAAATTTTCATTTGAAAATATTGAAAAATTTAATTTCTAATTGCTATTTAGAATGTTTAGATTATTCTTATTTTCTACTTCACAAATTAATTGACTATGTTCAATGAATGTTAAAGAAAAAAAAAATTTTTAAAACTAAAAAAATTCTTTTTCAAATTTGAATTAAAAACAATTTAAGTATAATAATTACTTCGTAATGTTGAGTATTAAAAATTCTTAGTTCTTAGCTTTGTACTTTGTTCGGATAATTTTATTTAAAACAGTTACAAGTTATAATTTAACTTTTAAAAGTATTTATATTACGACTGCTGAGCATTCGATTTTTTTATTACGATCATAAAATTTGTATTCTAACAAGCATTGTTAGCTCTTGGACTTTTTTAATTCGTTGCAGAAAAACTTTTAAATCTTTTTCTCTTATCCAATTTTTTTTTCTTTTCTGTTGGTTGTTTTTTTATTTTTTTTATATAAAATTCAATTTTTGTTGCTTTATTTTATTCAACATCAGAAAAAGAAATCTTAACACCTGCCGGTCGCTTGAGGATGTACGTTTTCAATCCGCTTGGGGTAAAAGTTTGGCATCTATCGTACACTTTTCTTCTCTCTCAGTTTAATAGCATACAGTTGAACAAGTTTGCTGGTGTAGTGTGTATAGTATATATATATATATATATATATATATATATATATATATATATATATATATATATATATATATATATATATATATATTAGTTGCAAGGAGTAGTAGTAAAATAAAAGAGGGTAAAGGGTAGAGGGTAGAAGTAAAAGTATAAGCTGGTGTGTAGTATAAGGAGGCAACTTTTAAAAGTGGCATCACAAGGGCTTTGTGAGGGAGATGCACGGGGGTAAGAGCGAGTAAGAGAAACGCGGACGAGTGGTTGGCTGGATAGGAGAAGAATAGAATTAAAAATAAAGTTAAAGATAAAAGGTGAGGATAGGACGAGCACAAAAGCTGGTTGACTTACCCTCTTGCTCTGGTGCGCTGCTGATAGTAAAGGGATGCCACTCGTATCCAGCGATCACTGGTATATTCACAAAGACGTAGTCGCCTGGACGAAAATCTAAATGGAGAGGTCGTTTGATCACCAGGTGCGTTACACGCGATGGCAACAGAAGACCCGAACTTATGTACGTTTTGCCGCGTTCAGATCGCAACCACATCAAACGACGCACTCGTTCTACCATGTAAATTGCTCCTGGTAGTACGAACCATTTCCAAAAGTTAGGCCCGTGGAATATCATTAGTACCCAGAAGGGGACGTACAGCAAATGAGTCCGGTAGAATATCTGTTTTTATAAATATTATTGTCAATAGTTTTTCAGTCTATTTATTATATTCTTAATTGTAGTGATAAATATTCTATTAACTTTCGAGCACTTAAGGGGGATAGCCACTGTGAAATTTCAAACAAAAAAAATTTTTTTTTTATTAAATCAAAGTTTATACATTCAAAAATATGTATACATCTAGATATATCTAGAGTTTTATATGAAAATTCCGAATATATTGCACGCGCGACGCTCCGACGAAAACGCGTTTTTCTCGAAATTACATTTTTTTGAACTGGTGGGAACTGTAATTTGCATAAATATGAACCGATTTGCAACTTTTTTTTTCCGTATACGTCTATTCAGTAGCTATCGTTGCACGTAGGGGATTTTGAAAATTTTGATTTTTAAGATTTTTTAGGGTTGTTTGAATCCAAAAAAATGAGAAAATTTTTAATATGTCAACATTTTTTTTTTAAATCAAAATTTTCAAAATCTCTTACGTGCAACGATAACCACATGTATGCAGATTACAACGCTGTTTCGTTTTTTTGTTTTAGATAATCCGTTTTTGAGTTAGAGATTATACCGCGGTGGGGGAAATTTTTTTGGTACTCCACAAAAATGCTAATAACTTTGTAACAACATGATATTTTTTAATAAAAATTTAGGAGAATAATCTTTAATGTATACTATATAAAAAAAAACCCCGATCCCCATATTCCTTTACTATCCCAGTCAAAAAAATTCGCGAAAATCACCTATTTTTTCGATCCTCACAGTGGCTATCCCCCTTAAAAAATTGTTTCCTCAAGCTTTAATTTTTTTTAATTATTATATGTTACGTCATGCTTGTAAATCGATATTTTATTAATGTTTAACATTTTTTCTAAAAAAAAAAGAGAAATCACAATAATAAAAAATACATTAAGGTAGTTGTCATGGTACGATATTGTCAAAAAATTAGAGATTATACGCGCCGCAAAAGTATATGAGCTTGTAGATAAGTAATCCATAATTTTGATGAAAGACTGTACCCGTGGAGACGCAACTCATATACAATTGTTTCTGTCCGACTACGTAGATATATACTTTTTCATAAATTGTTAAACTTTAATCCGTTATTTATAAATAGTTAGACGGTCAAAATTTTTTTTTAAACTCACAACAGATACATTAAAAGACTGTCAGTTTTTTTTAAAGTTTCTGACAGTTAGTTTTTTTTTATAACTAAAAAACTGGTACAGAACTGTAGAGAGCGTATGCAACCAATGTTAAATATCCAATTTTTAATTGAATTCATCTCGGGTTATAGGTGGTCAATCGACTTCAAATTCTTATTTTCCTTGAAAATTCTTATTTTCCTTGAAAATTAAAATTTTCCTTGAAAATTTTTCCGTCATTAGCCGGTTCCAGATGTTTTCAACATTCACAATTTTGATAAAAGTAGAAAAATTCTTGAGTCAAGAAATTTTTCTTGACTTGAGTACCTAAATTTTATTTGATTCAACAATTTTTCATTCTAATTCAAGAAAGTAAAACAGTGGAATTCTCGAAAATGATTTTCTTGGTTCAAGAATTTCCCTCCTGAATCAAGTTAATTTTTTTGAGTGTATTTCATTTGAACCTAAATAGCTCTTGAAGTTAATCCATCATTTAAGTCTGAGTATTTTTAATCTATTAAGAAAAATTTTTTCTCAATTGGAAGTGTAAATAATTATGTTAATAACCAAACAAAGTTTAAAAACTTGACAAAGTTATGTATTAGTAAAGTTTATGGGATTGTAAATTTACAATATTCTGATTACATTTAAATTTCTTTATAGATGGCAGTGATCACAGCTGTAAAGAAAAATAAAAAATATATATGTCAGGGTGAACCAATTTTTTTAGTCACATGTTTTCTAACGGATTTACCTGTAAAAGCGGATAGTGAAGTTTAAAAATCTATTTATTGCTATTCTGTTATTTGTTTAGCCAGAGAGGTGAATTTTTCAAAAATAAAAAAAAAAAAAAGTAAATATTTTTATGCAAACAGAGCTACCCGTTAACTCGAAACTTTTGAATTCGAAAAATTTTTTTCTCGTCTGTGTTAATTAAAGATAAAACCCGATATCTACATGTGAGTTTTTCTATAATGAAATAAACCATCGGGCATTTTTTTCTGAAAAAGCTCTAGTGAATTTTAGTTTAATAATAAATGTAAAACAATAGAGAAGTTTTTACAATAGTATGTTGTGAAGTTTATTTTTGATAACGATTCTTTTCAATATTAATAAACAAACTTCAGCATGAATATTTTTTGTTCAAACTCATAACAAAATATTTTCATTTATAGAACAAAGTTCAATATTAATGTCAAGTTAGTAGAAATTCTAAAATTTTTATATGAAATCAATAATCACAAAAAAAAATCTTTGATTTTTTTGGTGGAAGTTAAAAAACAGCAATTTAAAAAATTCTTTCACCCGTTTATATACACGGGAGTTATTAAATAATAATTTATATTTTTTTTTATGATTGCGCTTTTAAAACATGTAATTCGTGAATGTAATCATGTGGAAATTCCGAATAAATTTTTTAATATTCACATTGTTGTCTCGTACAGTACCGTGTATGTAGAATAATGTTAAATTTAAATGAGCGCCGTGTTATTTAATTTTTTCAGAGTAAATTTTAAAATACAGATTTCATTCCCGACTAATTTGGTTCATTTAAATTTTAAGTTGGACAATTGTTGGATCAGTCATCAGAATTATAAATAAACTGAATTTTCATAAATTTACGAGAGTATTTTTAAGAACGTAAAAACGAGAAAAAAAACAGTGTAATTAGATTAATTAAAAAAAGAATAAAAATTTTTTTATTCAACTTATTTATAAATGATGAATTGAATTAAAAAATAAAATCAGAAGTAAGTGAGTAAAAAATTTGAGTCTTTACCGTAAGATGGACGGTGGCGTTGTTTGCTCGGTGGGTCTTATATACGTGACTGAATAAAGTAGTCAGTACTTGTCTCGGATAGCTTAACTGGTAGAGCCCTTGGCGCGTAACCGAGAGATCTGGGTTCGATTCCCAGTCTGGGCTGTCTGATTATTTTTTCAATTACGGAAAAATTCCCACTGAGTAGGTCCCCCCCCTTTCCCCTATCCGTTCTTTCCCAACTCCCTTAAAATTTGCTTTAATATGGCAATATTGAGTTTTACATATGTACATTTAGCCTATTCAAATTTTCCAAAAACGATTTGTTTAGTTTGTTAAAAAAAATTTGTTAATTTAAAAGTTTAAATTTTTCATAAAAATTATAATTATATGGGTGATTCTCTCTAAGGACGTCTTAAATCTGTACAAAATTGTCCGACCAAATTATTTTTGATTTTATTAGAAAAAAAAATTAACAAGGGCTACAAAACTATCAGCTTAATGATAATAAATACACAGCTGATTAAATTTTTTTTTTTCGATATTTGTGTATTTTTTGCCATATAACATGACAGGGGACTGTTTGCCAGGGGATTATTTTTTTTTTTTATCAAATTGAGAAAAATTAAGCTAGCTATTTCAATGCATTCAACTTTTCAAGTTCTCAATGAATATTTATATTAATTAGAATAATATTAAGACTTATGGATCCAATTGCATAAATAAATTATAAATAAAAATAGTTGCCAGAGGACTGAGTTTTGAAGTGGCCCAGACACATATTTCCAGCACAAACGTTGTTTTGACACTAAATAAAATGACGACAAAGCGCTAATAGCCCTATGGTTATTAACCCTAGACTGGTCAACAAACGCGACCTAACGACTTTGGTCGAGTGATGAGGGATTTGCCGCAAATTTTTTAAGAAATTTTTTTTCAGCAATTTAACGTTTTCGAAGATGTTTGAAAAAATTATTAATATATTCTAAAATGTTCAAGGAACAAATTTAAATTTTGAATAATTTTAGTAAATATTGGAGATGTAATAAGCAAAATATAATTGAGCGCGGCGTCACACTCATAGGGTGACCAGTCTAGGGTTAACTCAAGACTGTTAGGTCCTTATAAACTTTACAAAAGGTAAAATAATACGCTGGATTTTTTTTTTTGGCTTTGAACTTCTGGCAGGGGACTGTTCTTAAATGCCTGGGACAAACTTTGGTTTAATGAATTTAATGAAACAAATTAATTTTCGGTACTTTTTATTGAAGAAGATTGTTAGTTAACTAATTAAGTTTATAAATATTATGGACCAAATTATATATTATGGACGAATAACTTAAAATTTAATCTTAAAGTTTCAATTTTGGGAATGGGACAGTCCAGGGGACTGTTATTTCGGTGATTTACGAATTTATAGCAAAAAAACTAAAATTTATTTCATTTTAGTTTTCAATGGTCCAAATAGAAATATTTTTTTACTTTCGTAATTAGTATATTATATACCTAGGGAAGTAAAGTAAGAAATGTCTCAGATCACATGTAATTGTCGGCCGAGGCGAAGCCGAGGTTGACAAACATGTGATCTGAGGCTTTTTTATTTACTTCCCGTGGAGTGTATACTATTTTTTTGCTCGACGAAGGCAGAAAGCGGCACTTTTGTTTAGCGCAGTAGGCCAAAAGTTGACGTTTTCTGTCCGTCGAGCAAAAAAAATTTTTTTTAAGTAAAAAAATAACAATTTTTCTAATATAAACATGCCCGGGACAGCACAAAACATCCTTACAGAGAATTATCTATACATGGAAAATTACTAGATTATTATTTTATAATTTTATTTAATTTCTTTGAAATGATTCGTCGGTAAATAAATTTTAAATTTCGAAATTACAATAAGTGATATTACAGTATTAAAGAATTAAATTGTAAAAAATTGAAATTTTTCTGGTCAATAACACTCAAAAAGCGCTACATGAGTCGATGCATTCACTTGAGCAAAAAACATATTCAATTTCGTAATTTTCCACATATCAACGTCATTAACGAAAAGCAACACATTCTCAGAGTCAAACCGACACAAAAAATTAACTTGTCAGTTATTGAGTGTTACATTATAAATAATACAAAAATTCCTTACTTTGCCACAACTTTCGGAAGCGATAAAATAATATAATCATCAAAAATTTAATTAACTTTAAAAAAAAAAAAATATACAGTAAAAGTAACTAAAAAATAGTCAACTATGCGACATATTATTCATAAAACTCTATTGTTACTGTTATAATATCGAAAAGTTTGGAAAATCCAAAAGTGCACGCCTCATAACGCTCATTCATTTTTTAAGAAAAAATAAATTGTGTAATTGATTGAAAAAAAAAAAAAAAAAATTATAAGTAAGTTATTTCTTACAGAGTATTTTTTTTTTTTTCAAATATCAGCGCCCTTTTTTCTTGTCATATGCGCACGCAGTCTAAAAAAATTTAGCTTGATCATGTGGCGCCATAGTTTTCACGTGACAAATAAGAAAAATTCGTTTGTCTTTGTACGGTTGTATCGTAGTAAATTTTAATAAAAATTCAATTTAAAAAAAAAATACGTAAACTAGACTACTGATATGAAATACGGATCCAATTCAGCACATTCTTAAACTAACAAAAAAGGTCTGATCTTGAAATATCAATTCGTTTTTTTTTTTTTTCAAAATAGCCACATGAAATGATTTTAGAAAATAAAAGATGGATTAATTTAAGTGTTTTCTCGGTGTACATCTACTTATATTATTGTATAAGTGTAATATGGTTATGATAGAGACATTTAAAGATCACAAAATTGCTTGACCTTGACAAGTCGAGTATAAAGCACAACCTCACGCGCTTCGCGCTATGAGGCGTGCAAAATCAATCTCACGAAGTATAATTATAAATTGAAGGATTTGTTATAGTGATATGAAGCTAAATTATTTATTCAATAGCTTCAGAGTTTGAAAATCCCATAAATGTATCGTAAATCAATAGACATACCTGAAAATTTGTCACAATATTAAATTACCCTAAAATTGAAGTTTTAAATCGAATAAGAGGAGAATTAACAGATAAATAAATATTGATTGAGTTTAATTGAAAATACCTCAAAGCTTCCGCCACGTCGAACAAAGGGCATCGAGCAGGTAGTCATAATAAAGAGAATAACGATCAAGGCAACACCAGTTGGATTAGCTCCACCACCCACTAGACCAAAGAGTCCTGGTTTGCTCGTCAAAAGCCACTCTGACATCGTGTAGTGCGAGCTATTTAATACTTCATCGTTGATCACAACCATACCTAACATCAAAATTACCAGTCAAGTAAATGCTACGTATTATTCTCTTTTGATCCCTTACAGCCCACATTACACATGCACACACATACACTCATACTTCCATGCCCATACGCACCAATCGGCCATCATGTACGGGAATCTCTCGTTAATAATATCGTAACGTCGTAATATATACTGATCAATAAATTTTACCAAAATTTAGGAGATGCGCTGCGGTATGCACGACAGCCATCACTCCAATCGTAACGCCAACCATTTTGTGCAGGTAAATGTGATGATCCAACGGTAAAATCGAATTAAATCCATGTGTACGCAGGAATGTTATGCACTGTCGTAATATCAGTATTAATATAAACGTGCAATCAAAATTTAAACATTGCCCTGTGAATAAATATTATATTAGTATATTCATTTATTTACTTATCCGTTCATTATTTATTTTAAATATTTTAAAATTCCCTTTATTTATAAATTATTTATTTTATATATTTTAAGAGGAATAAGAATTAAATATTATTATTAGTGGAAAAATATTTTACTCTGAAATTTTTAATACTCTTCATATTTTTAGCGTGAAAAGAATTTTTTTTTATAAATAACTAATATGAGTTTTAATTTTATAAAAATAAGGGTAATTTAATTTTTAGTCAATAGTAAAAATAAAGATGTTGGGGAACAGATAAAAGCCTTCCTTTTCTATAAGATCTTAAAATTTCTAAAAAATGATCTCCTGGTGGAAAGATTTTTAATTTAGTAAATAAAAATTTGTATCTAATTCATTGAAAATTTTTTGGTTTTGTTGAATGATAAAGCAAAGAATATTAAATAAAGTAAAGGAAGAAATAATTTTTGGATTGAATAATGCTTTGTTCGGTTTAAATATAATAATTGAATGTGTATGTTGAAAGTCAGTTTATATTAAGCTCAAATGTCATTTACAGTTGATGTAATAATTTTTTATCTTTCCATTAAATAAATGAAATAAAATGAAAGTACTTTTTAATTATTTGTATCAGGTTTTAAATGTTACGCAACATTAAGGCCATGACAACGGTCATCATGGTAACTGAAGGGGATAATTATTGTCGAGTATTATGAGGTAAATTTTTATTTTGTTCATTTGAAATCAGTACCGCTTTTTTATTATTAAGAATTCTTAATAATTATTTCTTAATCAATAAAAAAATAATAATAATTTATTACTATCTACATTGAACGAGCAAGAAGTTTCACTTCTATCATGCGTGTTCTACATACAAATTTTTGCCCAATTTAAGGGATCATTTTGGTTTGTAACTTGCAAAAAAATTTTGGTAATTATTCACAAGTGGGGTCCATCCATGCTGGGCCATGTTAATTTATTTTTTTTTTTTTTTAATCAAATTGATCAATTTTTAACTTCCCGCTAGGAAAATCGAAGATTTTCAAAAATCGGGAAGTTATTGTTTTCACCCCGTTTTACGAAAATCGAGTTTTCATCAAATCTCGACGTTTCGAGGTCCTAGGAAGCTTCCCTGACTATTCCCGCGATGGTGTGTGTGTGTGTGTGTGTGGATGTATGTAAACCTCTTATAATTTATGAACGGCTTGACCGATTTGATCGCAGTTGGTGCCATTCGAAAGGGCTTGACCAAAATTAGATTTTGTATATACTTTGGAATGATTCGGACCGGTAGACTTTGAGAAATCGCAAAAAAACTACAAAAAAAAATTTTTTCAAAAGTGGTTTTTTTGGAATAACTTTTAAACGGCTTTACCGATCAGATTAAAAAATCAGCTCTTAACATCAAAAAACCACGTCGATCGCCGCCAGTCCGGTCAAAATCGGTTGGTTCGTTCGTGAATTATCGTTGTCGAAAGAAAACCGAAAAAAAATGTTTTTTTTGGAATTACTCCGAAGTTTTCCGCTCTATCAATATAAATTTAAAGATTTTTCATGAAGCTTAAAAAACTGCGTCGAATGCCACCAACAGCGTGAAAATCGGTTCATTCATTCAAAAGTTATTGCGATTTGAAAATTCAAAAAATAGTGTTTTATCAAACTTCTATCAAACTTTTGAGCCCGAATAGCTCATAAGCATACAAAAGCTTTTTTTTGAGCTCGGAGAGCTCAAAATAATACACAAATTGTATTTATGAGCTCGAAGAGCTCTAAAACGTCATAAGTGCAATTTCAAGCGTTTAGGCACAGAATTGGCGGGAAGTTGCAGGGATGGCCTTCAGGGTCAACCGTTCTCCTAATTTTTTCTTAATTGTTCGTTTTTTTATGTACTTAAAAAAAAATATATATATATCAAAAACATAAAAAAAAGATAAAATATAAATTTTATCCAAAAACATGAAAGCCAATTTTTTTTCCAACTGTTAAAGGCAAAAAAGGTATTGAAATCTTTATTTTTTCCTTTCACAACGTTTTTTATCACAAATCCGCCGTAAAAACCAGCAGAATAAAAAAAAATTAAAAAATGTTAATTTTTTACCTAATAGATATGGCCAAAAATTGGGTGGACCCCACTTGTAAATAATTACAAAAATTTTTTTTTTTTATATGATTTTAAAGTACCTATAACTAAAAGTATTGTGTTAGAATTTCTAAGTGATTATTCTTCTTGTTTTTTATATCTATAAAATAAATTTATTATTTATTAGTTCAGTTTTTAATTAAGTAATATTTACCACATGCTCGAGCCAACATTGTGTAAGAATTTGTATTTCGGTATTGATACAACCTCGTCACAAAAAGGATAAAATTGATAATAACAAACGCCGAGAGGAATACTATGAAGACATGGTTATTTTTTAAGTAAGGTTTCGTCAGCTGATAAGGTTTTAATGAATACAGCAGACTTAAAATTGATGGTCTGGATTCTTTGGGCTTCGGTGGTACCATCCAACGATCGATGCTGGAAAATTTAAATGCTTGTCTTTAATTAGTAATTTTTATACATATTTTATTCATGTTCTTTTTTGACATATAAAAGCTTTATTCGATCATTAAATAAAATTTAAATTTAATGGAAGTTTTATTTGATTAATTATTGGACGGTGTTATAAAGTGCTATAAATAAGTAAATCTGCTTTTAAATTGTTCTGGGATAAAATATTTTTCGCTTGAATACATCAAATTTGCGAAGTTAATTCAAAATTATAAACATGTCATTAAAACATTCATGGAATAATTTATAAGATTAATTTTAAAATTATGTTGTAAAATTCAATATCAAGTCGTAAATATCCATTCGCGTTCGTTAAATTCAATGATGCTTTTAAAATCTCGTTAAAAATTTATGATGATTTTCTTATAAATATTTTACAAGTGTAATTTTTTAATTTTAATTTAATTTAATTTTTTATTAAATTAAAAACTTTTGGTTGATATCTATAAATTATTTTCCAAATTTTACACAAAGTGTTAAAAGTTTATGTTTTATGGAGTTTTAGATACAAAATTCGAAATAAAAAACTATGTAATTATCGACGATCAAAAGATTATCTCTATATATAATTATTTTTTTTATAGTTATTGACTCGAGTAACGGCAGAATAAATAAGCTTCGCTCTCGTATTTATATTGAAATTCAATTTAATTGATACATTGTTAATGAAGAAAAGTTTATGTTTCTGTATTTGCTAAAATTCAGATTAATAGAATTAATATTACATTACATTAACCGTAATTCAGTTATATTTTCAGGAGTTTTAAATATTTAATTACGGGTATGAGTATAGACTTAGCAATAAGAAATGAAGATAGCAGTTGAAAGTAGATAGAAGCGAAGGAAAATTACGGATTAATTACAAAGCAAAGTGGAAATAGAATTAAAAAAGAAGAAGCGACAAGAGAAGCGATTTAATGATCGAGACAAATCATCTGAATTATTGATGAGTTTAAATGGTATGATTATTATTATCATTATTATTATTACTCTTCACTACTGGTTATAAATTTACCTGATGGATAGATTTTCAAGAAGACCCTCTTGTTTTTCGAGCTGCTTCTTCAAGGCCTCGAACGTGATTGCACCTCTATTTCCTTGATCGGCGTCTTCAAACAGGGCAAGCGTTAAATCTTCAATCTGCTCATCACTAAATTTCATTCCATTCTCTTCCATACAAGCTCGCATAACGTGCTCCAATTCACGGTGCTGAATTAATCCGTCCCCTTTATCAAAATAATATTACGTTATATTATATTATTTCATTATTATTAATAGTCTGAGTCAAGTGAAATGAAATAGAGCTCAGAAGAGGATATATTAAGTAGGAAAGGTTAATTAAAGACAGTATACTTTCATGGCATAGGTGAAATAAATAGACACTAATAATTGAATCTAAATTCACTATTATCAATAGCAAGCGGGATAGGTGGTATTTTTGTTTTTGTCTACCAGGGAAATAAAGTTGATGGACAAATGCTAATTATATTGAATGGCTAAAAGCTTATAAAAACTTTATGATACATTTACATTTGTTCTAGAAGAGTTCTATTTGGAGAAAATCTATATCTATTGGCTTATAATGGACGCTGTCGTTAAATTTGTAAAATATAACTGTCAGTTTATCAAATACTAATGAAGTTTCATCGTAAAGATAGCGACATTAGTTGCTTGTTGAGTTTAATTGAGTTTTTTGACAATTTATTTTTAGAAAATTATAAACAGTGTTTTATATTCTTTCTATTGTTATTAGCAACACGCAATTACTATCGAACTACCGAGAATTAGGAATAAATAAACTTTTGCTCAATGTTTTTTTAATATTGTTAATTATAATATATTTACTTTGGATACTTTCAGAACAAATTCAAAAATTTATACTGATATTACGGAATTGATTATTAATAATTTAATAGACGAATGTAACGGAAAAAATTTATAAAGCCAATAAATTATTCAAAACTTCTTCAAAAACTTGATATAAAAAATTGACTATCACAATAAAATACATAAAGTTGTGAAAAGATTAAAATTTACGTCAAAACCTTTCTAGTCCTAGTAACTTGAAAATTTACCAATTTAGATCAATACCTTTTCAATATTACTAAATTTAGCTAAAAAATACCCATTTATTAAAAAAAATACGCTAGACATAAAATTTTCCGTACTCTCTTAATTATACAGTTGATGTTGATTTATAAAAAAATGTGAGATTAACAAGTTATGTCTCAAAAGATAAATAAAAAGCTTTAAATTCAGTAAACTATTCAGCATTCATTTAAAAAAATTAATCGAATGATTAGAATCTAATCTTGTCTACAAACACATCAGCTTTTGACTCACTGAGCTTACCCGTGTCACAAAGAACTCTGTCTTTTTGAAAACCCGCCATAATCTTAGACTTGTGACGTCATTTAGTCTGTAAGGATCTTGCTTTTCTTATCCACATCATCGTAAAAAGAAAAAAAAATTAGGGAAACGGTTGACCCTGAAGGCCATCCCTGCAACTTCCCGCTAATTCCATACTTAGGCGCTTAAAATTGCACCAATGACGTTTTTGACCTCTTCGAGCTCAAAAATACAATTTATGGGTTATTTTGAGCTCTCCAAGCTCAAACAGATTTTTTTCCTATGCTTTTGAGCTCTTCGAGCTCAAAAGTCTGATAGGGATTTGATGACACTATTTTTTGAATTTTTAAACCGCAATAACTTTTGAATGAATAAACCGATTTTTATTTTCAGTTTTTTGAAGATTTCTCAAAATCTATTGATCTGAATCGGTCCAAATAGTTTTCAAAATCTAAGTTTGGTCAAGCCCTTTCGAATGGCATCAACCGCGATGAAATCGGTCAAGCCGTTCAAAAGTTATAAGCGGTTCACATACTTTCACACACACACACACACACACACACACACACACACACACACACACACACACACACACACACACAATGCCCGACTCAACTTCAAGCAGCAAGTGGAACATGTCAGTGCCAAAGCGTCAGTAGTGAGGGCTAGTCTCGCACGATTGATGCCGAACGTCGGAGGCCCAAAACAGAGCAGGAGGCTATTATTGTCATCAGTAATCATATCGGTGCTCACTTACGGAATATCCATTTGGGCCGACGCATTAAAGACACAAGAATCATGGAGAAAGGCTGGACCAGTATATCGACTGAGTGCCCTACGAGTAGCTAGTGCCTTCCGCACTATATCAGAAGAAGCAGTGTGCGTCATTGCTGGAACCCTACCTCTTAGAGTTCTAGCAGAGGAAAGACGGGCCCTTTACCAACGAAAAAGGTCAACTGCACTGATCCCTGAAGAACTTAGAATTGAAGAACGGCAGAAGAGCATAGGCCGATGGCAACTACAATGGGATGCTGCAGAGAAGGGTAGGTGGACGCACCGTCTCATACCTCGGATCGACATTTGGCTTAACCGGAATCACGGTGAGGTCAATTACTATCTTACGCAGATGTTGTCGGGACATGGGTGTTTTCGAGAGTATCTACACCGCTTTAAGCACGATGACTCTTTGGAGTGCCCGTCCTGCCCAGGAGCTGCTGAAGACGCGGAGCACGTCTTCTTTGTATGTCCTCGTTTCGATCCACAGCGTGAAGAACTGGAGAGGATCCTGAACCAGAGAATGCAACCAGATTCACTATTAGAAGCAATGGTGTCATCAGAAGCTGCCTGGAACGCTACCAACACGTTTGCAACAGAAGTCCTTAAAGACTTGCGTTCCACCGAAAGAAAAAGAGCAAATAGCAGAAGATAGAAGGAAGGTAGTTAACACCTTAGCCACCAGAAGGAAGAGCAGTAGCTAGATCCTCCCTTCACGAAGTAATGCCTGACGGCGGTTTCCATGAGGGATTAGAGGAAAGAAGGAAAAGGGGTTTAGGGTTTAGTGGGTAGGGGCGTTAGTGTCGAGTTTTAGTATGACGCTGCGTCGAGTCGCCACATATCCAGGCCAAACAGCTATGCCTAGAATCCGTAAAAAGGATTCCCCCCCCCCTAAAAACACACACACACACACACACACACACACACACACACACACACACACACATACAGACATAGTGACACCCTCGCGGGGATAGTCAGGGATGCTTCCTGCGACCTTCAAACGTCGAGATCTGATGAAAACTCGGTTTTTGCAAAACGGGGTGAAAACAATAACTTCCCGATTTTTGAAAATCTTCGATTTTCTTAGCGGAAAGTTAAAAATAACGATTTTTTTATCATCAAATTTGCACTGAAAAAACAAAATTAACTTGATTCCAGAAAAAAATCTCGAACTAAAAAAATTATTTTGGAGAGTTTGATCGTTTTGAATCAAGAAGAAAAATTCTTGAACTTATCGAGAGAAACTATACTATCTTTGTGGCACTCGCAACAGCAAAGCTGTTGCAGATTCATGAATTATTCTTTAAATAAATAAAAATTTCGTAAAAAATGATCTACTAGAAAATAGGTAATTAAATAATTTATCGAGTAGCAGAGAGTTTTTTCTAAAATTTTTCTTTGTTGAGGAGAAATTTATGAAGCTGCAATAGCTGGGACCAGCTCTTAAGATGATTCAAATTTTACAAATAATTTTATTGATTCAAGAATTTTTATTTTGAATCAAATTAATTTTTTTTACAGTGTGTAATGACTCATTACTAATGAGTAATCAAAAGTGACTAATTGGAAATAGGTTAGCAGCCAATATGTAAGAAAAGTAGATTAATAATTACCGAACAGTTAGTTATGCATTTTTAAGAGGTTCATAAGTTAATAAACGTCGAAATTCAGTAAATAAATAATAAAGTACAGAAGGCAAAAGGGATAATAATATGACTTTTATTTCTTTTTAATTATTTATTATTATTTATTTATTGATTTGTATTGAGATAGATAATATAAGCATTATCTGTCAGAAGTAAAATATTTTCCTTTTTTTCTTATAAAAAAAGAAAAATAAGGAAAAATTAGTTTTATGAAAAAAATTTATTCTTTGAACAACAGCGATGTATTGATTAAATTTCTTCAGTTTAATACTCATTTCCAATAGCTTATAGAAACTAATTTCGAGAAAATTAGAATTGACACCTAGTGAAGTGAGAAAAGGTATTGCAGTAACGTCGTCAAACTTTCCGAAGTTTCATAAACAAGATGTGTTTATAATGCTCAATAATACCCCGTTATTGCCCTTTCAGTCCTCAAGAGTATTCAAAGTATCTTCCTCTGAATACCCTTTTTAATAACGTTATAATTTAAACTTCAAGGTGACAATTCCATTGGCAGTAAACTTGGTAAAGATATAACGTCAAGACCATTTTGAAATTACGTTAACTATAATTTCACTTCATTGATTAGACGAAGAACTAGGACTGAGATTCGAACGAATTTCTAACTATTAGGTAAGCATGGAATTTGGTGTGAAATAGACTTTGAAATACTTCCTATGACCAAAAGACTATCTCCGTTCAAAAGTTGACTCTCGTTTATCAACAGTTGAAAACATAAAAAAGTTTTTTCACAAAAACTCAAAATTTATTAGAATCACAAAAATTTCATTAAATAAAAATTGTAGCATATAAAATTTTCTACAAATATTGTCGAAAACAATTTTTTATCCACCCGTTTTTTAAATAATAGACCGCACCAAAGTTGCACACAGAAAAAAAGATTTCTTGACTGGAGAATAAAATTCTTGGCTCAAGTAAATTTTCGGGTGCCCGAAGGAAGACCGAAGTTGTCTTGGCCGAAGTAAAAATTTTTCTTGAAATTCTATTCTTGGTGGAAGTAATTTTTCTTAATTCAAATTATCATAAATACTTGATACAATAAATTTTTATATTGGATCAAGATTTTTAGATACTTTAGGGAAGCTAAAGATCAGACTTGAGCTTAATCTAACACCCGTGACCTGGAAGGCCATGAAGCTGCTTTGGACCTGGCTCATCAAGAAACTACGCGCAGGGGCTACCACTATGGTAAAAATTTGCTTGCTACGAAAATTTGCTTGCTAAGAACCTACAACTTAGCTAAAAACATGCAACATGTCTCCAAAATCAACTGGGCCACGCAACTTAGAGAGTTTTTAGCCGAGTGTGACCACGAATATCTATTTAACAACCTAAACCCTGACCTATGGGAGTCTAAAACTGAGAAAATTTTCAAAAAATATCGTGCTGTTTTACGGAACAAGGACTTTGAAGCATACAGACAATCGACTTCGTTCCAATTTTCACTCCTGAGAACGCCGCAAGACCACACACCGAACTACTTCTTGTCAAGATACTCAATCACGATAAAACGCATAATTGCACAGCTTAGACTTGCCAATAACTTTATTTGCTACCTGTCTCTGTCGACTACGTCATGCAAATTCGACCCAGCCAACACGTGTCCACTTTGCAACCTAAATAGCAGAGATAGTATTGAACACTTTCTGTTGAGATGCCCGATCTTCAGTCCGTACAGGAATCACTACCTCAGTCAGTCAATAACAAACAGCACAACTGCTTGTTCACTCCTTGATATCTTAGCAAACATAACATCTTCGCAGTCTACAACTACACAAGGAAATGCATAATACTCCGAAACTGGGCCCTCCAACTCTAGGAAGTCTCACCTGATCCTCATCACAACGTTCCACTTTCCGTTAACCGCCAACTCTAATCTCATCAGCACATTTTAAATTTGCTTACCTCTCTTCTCTTATTGGTTACTCACTCCGCATTAAATAATATTACTTTTGCTCTTCAAACTTATTCCAATGTACAAAATCTATTCTGTAATTAATATGTATTGCCCATGGCACCTCTTGCTAAAAGATGTAATTTAACTCTTAATGCAATGAATTAAATAAATAATACTTTAGGAAAGCAGCGCCACCTACTTCAGCTGAGAAAAAAATTTTCTCACCTTGAGAAAATTTTTCTCTTGAATATTTGATACCCATTTTAGATTATTTTAGCACGCAATTATATATATTGAATGAAAGAAAATGGTTCAATATTATTTGATCTTCCTATTTGACATGTTTGTCAATAAAAATATTAATGAAAATTTATTATCGAGATATTTAATTTTTTGGAGCAAGAGAAAAATTTTCTCAAGACAAGAAAATTTACTTCTGTCAAGAACTTAATTTTTTGGAGCAAGAGAAAAATTTTCTCAGAACAAGAAAATTTTCTTGATTCAAATAAATTCTCTTGGATCAAGATACGTATTTCTTGAAGCAAAAAAATTAATTTTGTTGGGATAAGTGAAATTTCTTGTGTCAAAAAAAATTTTTTTTTTCGCCCAAGAAAATAATTAGCAAGAAAAATATTTTCTTGGTTCAAGTGAACCATTCTTTCTGTGCATGAATGAAATTTTATGAGGCTCTAATCCTTTATTAAAAAGTTGATGTGACGTTTTCATTGTTGTCGATTTTCGTTGCTATGGTGACTTCTTTGGCAATGGTTACCAAAGCAACGGTTACTATGGCAACAGTTACTATGATAATTGTTACCATGGCAACAGTTACTATGACAACGGCTACCGTGGCAACAGTTATTATGGCTACGGTTACCATGGCAACGGTTACCATAGCAACGGCTACCATAGCAACGGTTACTATGACAACGGTTACCATGGCAACTGTTAAATATTATTAAGTTAAGTTTGTAAAAATATTGGTTAATTAAATTGTCGATATTAAACATTTTGTCAGAAGCGCGCAAAGCGCGTTCGATTTTCTAGTATATATAAATTATGAGTTATTGTGGAAAAACTGGAAAAAATTGGAAATTAAGCGATTTTATTTTCAAGTTTTTCAATTATTGCTTAACGACAGTCAACTGTTAGAGGGTTTTTGGTCATTCATAAAAATAGTCCACTGGATTTCGAGCTTATCTCAAGGTAAGCTACAATTATTCCATGTAAACAAGTAGCGGATTTCCTCCAGTGGTTGCCCCGAAAATCTTAAAGAAATTTATATTTTAACACAAATATGAATAGCAGAAGAATACCGGATGAAATCATAGATGACAGTCTTAACTTGATAAAAATTTTTTCTGTTTCTTAATTTCGCAGAATTCTAGAACAATTTCGCAGAGTTTCCTTCGGGATTTCGCCGGATTTCCTTGAGAAACCTCAAGAAGTTCATGATAAATTAATCACTTTACCATAATTTCGCAAATCCATGTATAAAACTAATAATTCTATATCGAAAACGGGCTAAAACTCTGGATAAAAAAAATTTTTAATTTTAAGCTTAAAATGTCACATTTTAATTTAATTTTCTACTACAAGTATTACTACAGTTATTTAATAAAATAATTTTCTATAATTCTACCAGGAATTCGTCTTTGTGTCAAAAATAAATTTCTCACGATCTCCGGCAGAATCACCGGAGGAATTCCGAAACTTTTTTACTACTATATAATTAGGTATTAATTCCGATCATTTCTTTTTTTGAGGCTTACTGTAATTGATCATTAGTCAAAAATTTAATTAATTTTATCGATAGCTTAAAATTTTTAAGAATTTCATAAAGAGATTGTTTTTATCAATTGTTTACTTTTTCAATTTTTGAAATCCGCTTTGATCGATTTTTTTGGCAATCGATTTTTCCTTTGCTTGTTATTGATCCATTAATACTTTAAAGAGTAAAGTTTGGTTAAAGATTCTTATTTAAATTTTTCTTGAGAACGAAAACACATATATACGCTTTATAATATTTACTCTCTAAACATGAATTAGTGAAAATTCATGTTTAGAGAGTATACTTTTCTCTGCAACTTTAATATAGACATTTAATAAATCAGTTATGTATTAAATAAATATATATTATTGAAAGTAACTTATGAAAATGAATGCATTGATGGAATATAACTGCTAAATTTCGAACAAAACTATAAGCTACTTACAAGTACTTATATCAGAAGCTATTTGTCAATATTACAGGTGTTTTAATTTGTAAATTTAGCGTTTGAATAATTCAAGCGTAAATTAAGCAGTAAAGGATTTTATTTATAGAGCAATTGAAAATAAATAAAAGGAACGTAAGTAGTACGAGAAGCTATTTATTATACCAGTATTGTTAAACCATTGAATGGCGCAGATCAGTCACGGGAAAGACATGGACGGGTATAAAGAGGTTTAGCCCTTGAGACTTTTAAAGCAACGTCTTGCCAGTAAAATCGTAACTTATACTCAATTGTAGTTTCATAAATTCACGAATAAAAAGGTTTTTTTTTCTTTAGATCGGAAAAAAATAGTGAAAGATATTTTTATACCTAAATTTTTTTTTAACGGATAAAATAATAATATACTTTCCTCAAAATCGTTTACTTATAAAATTACGTGGTTCAATAAATTTCTACTGTGTACACTCACTTCAAACCAAATATTTATCTTCTAGTTTGACTTTATAACTGAAGTAATTTCTTTCTCTAAAGGTCATCATTCATGGTGGTAAATGTTATGTTTGTGTAAAATCAAAGGAATTATTTTAGAAAAAATTAATTTAGCTAAAAAATGGAATTAATGATTTTCTTTGTCGATGTAGTACAATCTTTTGAAGCTTAAGAAGGGTTTATATTTTTTCTCTCTCTCGCCCTCTATTAGACAAACGAAAGTACCTCTGTCATACTTGTATAACTTATGGACTCTTAAAACGGATTTTATGCATAAATAAATGAAAATTTTCCAAAAAAGCTCTTCGATAGATAATTTAATTATCTATCGAAGAGCGAAGCGTTTTTTTTCAAAATTTTATCTTATTCATGAGTGAAACTCGTTTGAAAATCAACTATCAACCACTCTTAAATAAATTTAAAACCAATTTAAAAACTGAAAATACACTTTTTATACATCTTTACTCACTACAGATGGATAAATAAATCAACTAATGTAAACTAAACGTTTATTTTCATGTAAATACAGAAGGAATAATTTAACAGATTTTCTCTGGCGGAATCAACACCAGGAATTTGTGTAAGAACAATACTTTTTTTACACTACCTATTTCTGCTGAATTCAATTGTTCGAGGTTTAAATTTGACAATACTTCATTCTATAGCATCGGTTGCAGAAACAAGAAAAAAATGTTATTTAAATGAAAAAATTTCGGATTTATTGAGTCGTCTTTTTAAAAGCTTACCTCAGAGTATTTTCGACATACTACTACCCTTATTCGAAACGACAGTATTAGATACGCGTATAAGAAATCACTCAAGTTAATTTAAAAATTTTTGTCTTGATAAAAAAAAAACGAAAATAATTTTCGGGCAATTATAGTTTCGAGTTTCAATAACCAAATTGCCGCTACGGTGAAATACTAAAACATTTACACCAATTCAGAGTATTGAATTTCTGCCAATTTGACCGCTGGAGTTTCAAGCTACAAGGGATTGTTGATTCAGAGTTATTTTTTATATTAAAGTTATATCCAGCTAACTAGAATTGGCAATTAAAAAAAAAAAGTTTTAACTCTAAGGTTAGAATGATAAAATTATCTTTAGATCCCATTTATATTTTCAATATAAAATTTAATGTCCCCACTTGAGAAATATTCTTGATCCAAGAGAATTACTTTTGAGTGAACTGTTTATCTTGATATAATAATTTCTTATCTTGACATCTTTGATCAAAAGTATATTATTATACTAGAAACTTGAATAGCGTGCTACGCGTGCCTTAATTTTAACCAATAATGAATCGTGGCCCGTTTTTTACGAGTTTCAATCTACGACTAACTTTAAGACTTTCATAAATTTTATAACAAAGGATTCGTTTGACACAATCAAATTTTTCATCGAAAAATACAATTTTCGTAAAGTAATGATAATTTCGTTCTTCATTGAGAATTTTATATTTTTGGTTCAACCACAAGTTTCTTTATTCAAAATAGAACAAAAAATTATTTTCTTTTTTTACTTAAGGTAGTACCGTTACCACAAGAGTCAAATCCCAAAATAATCTTATTTGATTAACGTAGTAGATTTCGCTATACTAAATCACGTTGGAGAAAGAGAGACAGAGATAAATTTTGAATGTTTTTTATTAATAAATATTCTCATATGCTCGGAAACCATACTGATTGTTATTAAATATGTCCTCGATGTTATTTTCTCTTATTGTCTTAATTTTTATAAGAATCTGAACGTCCAGTTTTGTGAAATAAAATAGTCTTTGATTTTCCATAAGGATCAATGGTAAAGGCAAAAATATGTAAATATTAATATATTTTTGTCAGGACTCGACAGGGTTCCAAAAATTTTGCTGCTTAATTATGATATTATAAAGTACCAATATGTCAAAATTCATCAAATTCTGAACGACAATTCTAAAACCGGTAGAACTTCCTTAAATCCATTTTGAAATTTATTGCACGCCTCATAGCGCGAAGCGCGTGAGGTTGTGATTTATACTCGACTCGTCAAGGTCAAGCAATTTTGTGATCTTTAAATGTCTCTATCAGAACCGTATTACGCTTATACAATAATATAAGTAGATGTACACTGAGAAAACACTTAAATTAAACCATCTTTTACATTCTAAAATCATTTCATGTGGCTATTTTGAAAAAAAAAAAAAACGTTTTGAAAAAAATTTTACGTGGACGTCCGGATGTCACCCCATTTTGGATGTATCAACGATTGCTCCCGAACAAATTGATATTTCAAGACCGGACTTTTTTTATTAGTTTAAGAATGCGATGAACTGGGTCCATATTTCATATCAGTAGCCTAGTTAACGTATTTTTTTTTTTTTAAATTGAATTTTTATCAAAATTCACTACGATACAACCGTTCAAAGACAAATGAATTTTTCTTATTTGTCACGTGAAAACTATGACGCTACTTGATCAAGCTAGATTTTTTTAGACTGCGTGCGCATGTGACAAGAAAAAAGGGCGCTGATATTTAAAAAAAAATACTCTGCAAGAAATTACTTAATTATAATTATTTTTTTTTAATCAATTACACAATTTATTTTTTTAAAAAAATGAATGAGCGTTATGAGGCGTGCACTTTTGAATTTTCTAAACTTTTTGAGACTTATTTTGGATGAAATAGAAATTGTCAAAAAATCAGAGTGTTGTTAGTCTTTCCAAGTCAATAATATATTGAATCAATGTTAGAATCAGTAAAAAAGAAACTATTAAAAGAGAAATGCTGTCTTATTTAAAAACAAAAATTTAACCTCAAAAAGTTTACCCCTTACCGTAATTGCTCATGACTTTAGTAGTTTATGCGACTTTAAAAAAAAAAAAAAATAAAAAAAAACAAAATTCTTGATCAAAGAACTTTATCTAAAAGAGTTTTATTTTCTTGATTCAATAGTTAATTTCTCGAATATCACAAAGCAAGAGTGAAATTTTAAAGAAGACATCTTTCTTGAATCCAGAAGTTTTTCTTTTCTCTATAAGCTACGCTCGAATTTCTTAAGAGCATAGATAGTGAGCTTTTGTACAAGAAATATTGTTCCAATATAAATGAAAATTACAATAGCTATTGTTATGTTTATGGTTATTGTCAAAAAAAGTTTGGCTTATTCAAATTTTCCAAACGATTGTATTTTGTTCGAGTTGCGCTGGGTATTGATAAAAGATTCGGCTATCTATCTACCTATCTATCTATTTATTTATTTATAAAGATTTATTTGATAAATAAAAGTAAATGTATGAATAAAGTAAAATTGGATAGTGTAAATATATACCGTCGATATCGTAGACCTTGAAGAGAAATCGAATCTTGTCGTCCGGAGTTTTACCAGCAAATTGATGCATAGCGTCAAGAAACTCCTGAAGAGATATTGTACCCGAGTTGTCCTTGTCGAATATCTGGAATACTCTCTCGGTGAAGAAAGGCTGTAACGCGGATAAAAATGTGCTTGGCTTTATTCAAGATTGTTGTTTTCCTGAACGATGAAGGGTGAGGGGGCACACGATAAATACATAAGTATTTGTATTCGCTATGAGTGTGACTGCAGCGCCAGTCAAAATATGAACTACGGGAGGCTGTCAGAGTATGTTTTTATACGTATGTCAATAGCAAGAAACATAAAAATAAATAAATTTTATAAATAATTGTAAAAAAAAAAGTTATAAAAAATATGTGACAATTTTATACACCGATAGAAGGATTTGTTTGTTAATGAATATTTTTTAACTGTTAGCAAATATTTATTTAAAATCAAAAGCAAAAATAGCATTTTCTTTTGACACTTTTTATAATCCTATAGCTGGAATACATGATAATAATTCAATTCACTAAATAAATTAACCTTTTTAATATTTATAAATACAAAAGATAATTATGAGCTATGATAGAATTCGGTATTTTACAATAAACGTTATTATAATGTAATATAATTAATACAAATAATTTATAAAAATGATTTTTGTTTATAAGAAATCTTCATATCATATGATATTACAAGCAAAACAAATTCACTCAACAAAATATTTATTAACTGTTAATAAATATTCGTTAACTATTAATAAATAGTTATTAACTATTAATAAATGTACTTTCCTACCAAATAAATATTTATTGAATGTTAAAAAATATTTATTAAAGTTTAATAAATTAAATAATTGTCTTCAAATAAATTAAATTATTAATAGTTAATAAATCCTTTTATCAGTGTAATAATTGCAGTTTTGTTTTTTAGTTAAACGAATCAACAACAAGTACGTATAATGATAAAAAATAAAAAAGATTCCAGTAAATATTTCTGCTGGTATTTTTTAAGACACAACAACTCTGGTGTCTCATTTTTTTTTAATTTATTAAAATTAAAACAAAATAAATACTTCCACGTGTACTTACTTACAATTTTAGGAATAATAGCCCCCCGTAACTCCGAAAGTAACCACTGCGAACGCTTCAGTCGATTTCATTTCCCCTACCATGGCTTCACTCAGAGCGAATACCTATATATTATATATACTTATATTATACAGGTACACAAATGTACATCTATACGTATAGATATCTGTGTTCTCAGTAACTGAGGGATAAGGGGTACACAAGGGCAAAAGCACGAGTTTTAAGATAAGAGAAAATTTACTGCCTCACGTTCTTCGATATAACGATTTTCTTGAATTCCTCACGACGTATTTCTCGTTCGTTTCCAACTGTCTGTTTGAAGATCTTCTCCAGCCATTCTAGATTGCTTTTATCGAAGCCCGCCGGTGATCTTTTGACAAATGAACATTTTTGGTTAACATTTAACAACAATCAAGATTCAATTTATCATTTTTCACAATTACTACCCAACACACACATTTATCTTTTATCACTTTTTTCCTTTACAGTATTCACAGTTAAGGATTTTCTTTTTTTGTATCAGAAAAAGCTTCTCGGTAAGATTTACTTTTTAGAGTACTTATAGTGCTTTGGCATATTGTGGTTTTAGGAAAATAGCGCTCACATACAAAAAATAATGCTATGATTATAAATTACCAAAATATATACTCTTTTTAACGATCTTTTATGTTTTGTTTTGAATTAAGAGGGAATTTAAATTTTTCTCTTACTGTTAACTCGTTGAGGACACACGTTGAAAAAATTACGTTGAGGACACACGTATGCAGAAAAAAATTTTGTTAAGATAAACTAAGATATGTGGTGGTAACAAATGAATTTGTTAACATTGGGATAACAAATTATATGTTAAAATAACAAAATTTAGGTTAAAACAAGTTATTGATATGTTCTAACAAAACAATTTTGTTACTATAGCAAAATCTTTAAGTTGATTGGACAAAATACTTTAGTTGGTATAACAAATTTTTTTATTGGAACAGCAAAATTATTTTATTAAAATAACAAAGAGAATTTGTTGGAGTAACAAAGACAATTTGTGGAAGTAATAAAGAGAATTTGTAATAATAACAATGAGAAATTGTTGGAATAACAAATAAATTTGTTACTGTAAATTTTATAAGAATACATAATTTAAAAATATGCTATAATCAGCTATAGCTGATTTTGAAAATATTTCAACAACAAATTAGTTTCGTTATTAGAACAAAATTATTTTGTAGTGCATACTTTGCTTGGCGGGGACGCCTAGGCACCAAAACGGCCGCGCGGAGCCTAACTTTCAACGTTAAATTAAAATTATAAATAATGGAGCTACAACTCCGGGAGTCGAAACTTCTTCTACTAAAATTTTCTCCTCTTTTAGGATCTTTTTTTCAAATTTCAGATATCTTCAATATTTTTGAAGTTATAGCTAAAAAACGGAGACTTCCTTTTTGTCTCTTCGTATTTTGTTTATAACAAATTAAATTTTTAATGGCGGAAAAATTAAAAATTACCCATTTCGCAGAATTAAATTCTGAATCCAATGCATCAATCGCCATATTTTTAAGATTGGAGCGACGATTTTTCGCATAAAACTTACTTCTCGACTAGACTGTTTATAAGTGCTTGAGCGAAACCGCGTTTTTTTTTCATTAAAAAATTAATATCTCGTAAACTATTGGTCGTAAAGACATCGGGTTTGGCACATTTTGTTCTTTATTTAATTCTCTAAATTACATACGCAATATGTCTCGACTACTTTTGCTTAGTTTCCGAGATATTTTAATTTGAAGCTCAACGCTAAAACGCTTTTTTTAAACAAAAAAAAAAAGCAACACTTCCCACATACACACAAATGTTCAAAATATTTTTCTTATTTAAAAAAAAAATCCAAAATACCTTGATTAGAAATGGTAACTAATTCGGCTCTGTCGGTAAATTCAACTTCTACTTCTAATTTGCCCTATCCGATTCAATACTTTTCAATACGATTCAATCCGTTTCAAAAAACGTATTGAATCGGATTGGATCGCATTGAGCTCCAATCCGTTTCCGTTTGTTGGGTTATTGCGTAGATTTTAACCAACAACAGATGGCACACTAAGTCTCATTTATAAATCTTCTTCTAAATTTAAAATTGCCTCAAAGTTCGTCTGGGATCCACTGGACCCCGTGTGTCCTCAACGGGTTAAAAATTTTTGTAAAATTACAATCGTTTTACAAGACAAAGTAAGAGTTAAATTACAAAACAATGTATGTCAATCCAAAATTATAATTCTACACGAGTAATAAATAAATTTTCCTAGACGTGTAAAGAAACCTACAAAAAAAGTGTTGTAATTTTTGTATTATTAAAAAAATCCCTGTTTTAAATTTTGGTTAAATGTTTTGCCTATCAGTTTCCAAAACATTTTTTGTAAAATTACGATGGAAATTTTTAACAGTATATTAATAAAATCCAATGCAACGTAAAAATACGTGATTTGATCTAAATTGACAACACTTTTTTAACGTTATGTTACTTTTATCATGGGATTGAAAGATTTGTCGATATGTCAAGCTTTCTTTTTCCGAATTATTACAATTTGCAATTGATTCATCGGAAATATCATTTTTTATTTTTAATTAACTTTAAAAAAAATATATGACTGCTAAAAAAAATTTTAATATCATTTTCATGAGCTGGAATATTTTGTTTTCTACTTTTAAATAATTGCCACAAGAAATTAAAATAATTAAACTGATAAGTTTGAAAATTTTTTGATCTAATCATCAATGAAAAATTTATGTTTTTAAATCAAGGAATTCATACTTTTAATTTATCGAATAATATCTGAGCAAAAAGTTTGAAATTGTTTTAACAATGTACAAAGTTCACAGTAGTTTCAAATTTTTTAATTATGAAATATCTTTTTCATCTAAATTCTTATGTTTAGGGTAGTACTATCGACACACTGAAGAGTCAAATGTCAAATACAGTCTTGTTTGACTTACATAGTAGATTTACCTGTAACGTCGCGTTGGAGAAGGAGTGACAAAGACAATTTATGGTACATTAAGAAAAAAATATTTTTTCAGTGTATTTATTTATTAATTAGTTTTTTCACATACTCTGAGCCTGTTCTTTAAATTATTGAACATATTTAATATATTATTGTCTGTCCCAATTTTTAATTTTAATTTTTGTTGAGATTTAGGCGTTTTTTTTTGTGAAATAATATGAAATTTATGATTTTTCAAAAGCTTTTAAGGTAGTATCAGATACCACAACTGTAAAATGTTCCATACAAAGCCTTATTTGATTTACGGAGTTGATTTTCATATGCAAATTCGCATTAGAGAAAGAGTGACAGAGATAACTTTTAAAATTTTTTTATTTATTATTATTACCATCATATGTTCTGAATTTGGACTTTTAATTACGCAAAGTATTCAATATCTTATTTTTCTTCATCGCCTAAATTTTTATTGAAATCTAAACGTTACTTTTTGTAAAATAAAATAAAAACTGTTATTTCTCATGACGTTAATGTCTTACCCTGGAACTTTTAAAGCTCAATATTTTTTACTGGTTTTCTTGAGCTTTTCAATAATTTAGTGGGTCCATTATCTTATTATAATTCACTAATCGGTTAAATTTCATCAAATTCTGAACGAAAACTCGACCGAATACTACTTTAAAAAACTAAATTATTTAAACGTTGTGATTTAAATCTAGAAATATCGCAACATAGTTAAAAATTAATTACGGTTAATAATAATCAAAACGTAAAATTTTCTTAAAATTTAATGCTGTCTTCAAGTACAATCATGCCCTGATCTAACTTGAAATCTTTTTTAAGTATTATAAAATTATTAATGAGTAATGATACTGACAGACATGATGAGCGGTAAGCTTTTTATTTTTATCTTTAGTAAGTAATGCCTTTAATATTACTCTAAAAATAACTACATCTGCAGTACGATACGTATTTAATCGATAGTTCATAAAGAGTGTACTTCCGTGCAATCCACTTCGATTCCAATTTCAATATTATATTATTCGATATTTTATAAAATATTTTATATCTAAAATATATTTGACTAATTCCACCGGCACACATTAAAAAAAGTGGTTTGTACATTTGACTAGACCCTTCTAGGGTTTTTTCGCGATTTTCAGTCATTTTTTTCGTTATTTTGAAATTTATTCAAAATTTAGAGGATGTACGGGTTGAACCAACCTCAAATTTGGATTAAGTGCATTGAAATACATTACTCTAGATGAGTCTGGTCAAGTGTACAAACCAATTTTTTTAATGTGTACCGGTGCTACACTGATAAAAGGATTTCTTAGTACTTAAGCAGATTTCTTTGTATTTAAAAAATTATTTCTTAAACATCATTTCTTAGTATTTAAAAAATATTTCTTAGTATTTAAGAAATATTTCTTAGTATTTAAGAAATATGTATATTTTTTAGTATTTAAGAAATATTTCTTAAATACTAAGAAATATTTTTTAAATACCAAGAAATGATGTTTAAGAAATGATTTCTTAAATATAAAGAAATCTTCTTAAATGCTAAGAAATCTTTCTATCAGTGTATTATTTCTCAGCTAAGCTTAATTAATTGAGAGGTAGGTGACTAAATTAATTATTAATATTTAATATTACCTCGGGTTACTTATTTCGCAGAGAAAATCCATAATCTGTCCAGGTAAAATATATCCCGTGTTATCTTGCTTAATAATACGGAATAACTTGTCAATTATCTAAAAAAACATGGAAAAAAATTACCATTAACATAAAATATTATTAATTTTTAATTTGTCATATTAGTAATGATATAACATGTTACAAAATGATTATAAAAAATTAAACGTATTCTACAGAACAATCGATATATTATTATATAATATTTAAAAGTTCATGCATAATTTATTGTTCACTGCCTGAAGTGAAAATTGAAATTAATTTTTGATATAAGTACACTGTAAAAAATTTTTTGGACTCGGTGTGGTGTAAATGATTCGGTGTTAAAATTTTTAACTCGGACGGTGTGAAAATCACACTAAGTGTAATGTTGAATTTGAACGGTGTGAATCCTAAATTTTACACTACCAAGCTTGTAAATGTATTTCCTGAAAATTTCTCATAAATTAATTTGATTGTTTAGTTTCAGACTTGTACGATATTAAATTATAAATGTAAACATATAGAAATAAATATTTAAAAGTATGTTTTTTTTTTTTTATATTATTCTATTTTACGGAGTAAAATCATTCCAACGTAAATCTTAATATCATTGGAAAGTCTGCAACAAGAATGTTAATATTCAAGTTGTAAAAATTTATCTAATTACACGGTGGATTCTATATTAGAGTCTATTGATAAAAATGCGAATGTTTATAGTGTTAAATATATTTTTATATATTTTTAAAGATATAAGCTTATTCCGATGTTACACTCATCAAGAATCTTCATTTAAGTACCCACATCATTTTTTCATATATTTATATATATTATATATATGTATATATGAAAAATATATCAAAATACATGTGGGTACTCAAATAAAAGGTCTTGATGAGTGTAACATCGGAATAAGCTTATATCTTTAAAAATATCAATGATAAAGAAATGACATTGTATCTTGTGAACTATTGACATTTTTAAAGATATAAGCTCATCCCGATGTTACACTTATCAAGACCTTTCATTTGAGTACCCACATCAATTTTTCATATATTTATATATATTATATATATGTATATATGAAAAATATATCAAAATACATGTGGGTACTCAAATAAAAGGTCTTGATGAGTGTAACATTGGGATGAGCTTATATCTTTAAAAATATCAATAATTACGAAATGACCTTGTATCTTACGAACTATTGACATTTTTAAAGATATAAGCTCATCCTTATGTTACACTCATCAAAAACTTTCATTTGAGTACCCACATGCATTTTGCTATATTTTTCATATATACCTATATATAATATATATAAATATATGAAAAAATGATGTAGGTACTTAAATGAAGATTCTTGATGAGTGTAACATCGGGATGAGCTTATATATCTTTAGAAACGTCAATAGTTAAAAAAGTACAGTGCAATTCAACAAAAGTCATCATTTAAGAAACCAAAATTTTATTTATTTATAGTTCACAAGTCACGGCAGTCACATAGAGACTGTAAGGTTGTTAGTAATCGTTTTTAAATTTTCAAAGTTATAAATAATAACACGGAATAGTGTAAAACAGTAAATTACACCGTGTTAAATTTACACGAGTGAAAATTTCACACGGAGGAAATTTTACACCGACTTTTCACACTTACACGACGGTGTAAAAGTCTCTGGGTCCAACTTTACACCGAAATTTTTTACAGTGTACTCATTATTTATAAAATAAAAAAAAATCAGTCTAGCCACATTACACTTCTTATTAATTTAATCTAAGGAATGACGTGTAAGCTGTCATCATGCATAAATAATTTTTTTTCTCGATTAATTTCGAATAGTGCAGCATGATATTTATGAAGAAGAGTAATAATAAATATAGGTGTTACGAATATTGCAGAATTAGGCAATGTATGTAATTTTACGTGCAGATCAATATACATCAAAAATACATGTGTTAACTACTCTTGAATAGTCTATTATGTAATGATGTATATATGTATTTCAATATGCATATAATATTATATCTACATATTTTACGTATACTGTAGGTAAATAGTATGGGTGTAATAAGTAATAAGTTATCGATCGGAATAAGAAATACTGTACTGTATACAGTTAAGAGAGGAAATTAAATAGACGAACTTAGACTAAATTAAATATTTACATTTACGTACATTATTGGAATTTCGGTTTATTATTAGGTCCAAGATTTTTGCCAAAAAAAGTTTTTATAAAGAAGTTGTAGAAAATTTAATATTTTACAAGAAATGTTTCTTAGAATTTTTTTAAATGACCAATATTTTCACCGTAATTTCTCAATTAAGATTCATAATAAATGATTCAAATTTTTGCTATTTATGAAAATCTTAGTTTTGAAATTGCAGCATTTTTATTGGTCTTAAAAAAAAATTAAAATTAAATTAAATTTTGAACAATTTTCATTTAAAAAATTTTTTATACGACCAATATTTTCGCCGTACCCAATAAATACAACCATTGCATGTAGTTTTTAGTTTGCCATTAATATTTCTGAATCTTGTTAAGAAAAAAAATAATAATATTTCTTGTTTTTTAGCATCATCGCAATATCTATTGAAATTTGCTACTATAATATTGTTTTTATAATTATTAACTATTTTATTTTAAAAAAGAATTCGTTCTTTATTATCTGATTCTACCTTCAATTTTGATATTTAACACTGTAAAAAATTTTTTGGACTCGGTGTGGTGTAAATGATTCGATGTAAAAATTTTTAACACGGACGGTGTGAAAATCACACTAAGTGTAATGTTAAATTTGAACGGTGTGAATCTTAAATTTTACACCATCAACCGTGTAAATGTATTTCCTTAAAAATTCTCATTAATTAATATAATTTAATTATTTAATTTCAGGCTTGTACGATATTAGATTATAAGAATAAGCAGGTAGAAATAGATACTTAGAAGTATATTTTTTTCTCATATTATGCTATTTTACGGAGTAAAATGAAACTTTTATGGTTAAATTTGGTATCGTTGGAAAAGTTTTGACCTGGAGTTGTGCCTTTTCATGGTTTTATATCATTCTCATCAATAGTCAATTTATGATGATAAGTGTTTAAGGCTACATTCGAAAACGCTCTATTTCTAGATACAAAATTGAGGAATTACCTTGTATCTTGTGAACTATTGACATTTTTAAAGATATAAGCCCATCCCGATGTTACACTCATCGAGACCTTTCATTTGATTACACACATCAATTTTTTATATATTTATATATGATATTTACGATATAAACATGCGTAACGAAGACGCTAGAAAAATTATTGCTCAAATAAAATTACACGAAAGAGTCACTTCGGAGCGAAATGTGTCTCAACTTGTCATTAAATACATCCAAAGACAAGGATCAAAGTAACACTACTTCAGAGTTGGATTCTGAAGCTTTAAGAGTGGAAAATGAGTTATTAAAGCAATTAAATAGTGAATTAGTGAGTAATAATAATTTCATGCGTGGCCTAATTGAATCTAAAGAAAAAAGTGAAAAGAGTAACAAGACTTTTGCCCAGGCTGTTAAAACTAAAACAGTGATTCCACCTAACATTGTTATTAAATCTAAAAATAATAATGATAAGGCTACTCTTGATTCTGTGAAAAAGAAATTGACTCATAATACCTCAATACCAATAAACAAGATAAAAACTGATAAAAATGGTGCGGTTACTGTTCAGTGCAAAAACAGTGTAGATGTTACGTGCGTGAAATCTATACTATCTGAAAAAATGGGAACTAGTTATGATATCAACACGGAATGCCTAAAATTACCTAGGATAAAAGTAGTTAATGTAGACACAGAGCTAGAGAAAGAGGATCTAGTAGATGATATCTATAATAGAAACTTCCTCGAATGCGATGGAGGATTCAATGTCTTATCTGATCATAAAAACTCATTCAATAAACGTGTGTTGATACTCGAGCTGTCAGCTGAAGCCTTTTGGTCATTAAAAGCTAATGGTTTCTACTTGTATATTGCACACCAAAGGTGCAGAGTATTTGATATTATTGATATCAACTTATGCTTTAAATGCTGCAGGTCAAATCACAATCACAAGAAATGTGCAAATGACGTTAAATGTGCGTTTTGTGCGGGTGATCATCATTCAAGGAAGTGTAAAAGTGAAGAACTCGTGTATAAATTGTACGTACTATAATGAAAAATACGGCAAAAACCGCTGTACTAAGCATAAGGCGACGGACACTGGCAAATGTGAATATTTGAAGTATAAAGTGAACAAATTTGTTACATCGTCTGATTATCCTACTAATCCTAGAGTACCGACTTACTTATGGTAGATAGTGAAGAATTAGAAAACGACTTTAATATAGAAATACTGTGTGATAATATAGACGATGTAAACAAACAGTTTAAGAGCGGTTTATAGTTGATTTTCAAACGTGTTTTTCTCATGTATGTGATAAAATTTCGAAAAAAAAACGCTTCGCTCTTCGATAGATAATTAAATTATCTATCGAAGAGCGAAGCGCTTTTTTGTAAAATTTTCATTTATTTATGCATAAAATGCGTTTTAAGATTCCATTTGTTGTACAAGTATGACAGAGATACTTTCGTTTGTCCAATAGAGGGCGAGAGAGAGAAAAAATGTAAACCCTTCTTAACCTTGATGATTTAACAATTGTTAACATAAACGTTAGAGGACTAAATTCAAACTTTGAGAAGCTAGAATGCCTTTTAATGAGGCTAATAGTGAAGCCAGACATTATCATATGTGGTGAAACTTGGAATCTTCAGTGTTTTAAACTATTTGCAATTGAAGACTACAACATATACTACAACAATAGTCATGTGAACAAAGCTGATGGTGTTGTCATGTATGTAAGAAGATGTATAGATCACTCTGTGATAGATGAAGAGATAAATGGAATTAAATTCCTGTCAACAATAGTGAAAGATAAAAAAGGTAAAGTGATAAAAGTAACTGGAACATATAGATCACATGATATAAACAAAAATGAATATGTTGATGCTGTCAAGTGCTATATTAATAGTAACAAAAAAAGTACTAATCATGTCATAGCTGGTGACTTTAATATAAATTTAATTAGTCCGGATGAAATAGCCGATAGATTCCTAACTAATTTCTTAAATTGTGGTTATATTCCATATTTTAACTGTGTCACAAGACCTAACCCTACAGGCGAAGGTGGCTCTTGTATAGATAATTTTTATATAAAATCGGACATTAAAAATATTAAATCATTCAGCCATACAGTGACCTTCACTGACCATTTTTCTTTGTTTGTATCGATTAATATAAATAAAAACGTGAAAGAATGGTTGCCTATGCAGAGCATCAACTATGACAAATTGAGTCTTATAAGTGATCAGGTAAATTGGAGCGTTATATCACGAGAACAAGAACCTAATACTGCAATAAATATGCTTATAGAAAATATTCAATCTCTTGTTAAAAACTCTTATAGAGTGACGAATAAAAACAATAAATATACAAATAAAATGAGGAAAAGCTGGGTTACAAAGGGAATATACATATCATGCAAAAAGAAAGAACTTCTATATTTATGTTGGAATAAGGATAGGAGTAATTCAGCTCTTAAGGCCGAATATGATAATTATTGTAAGATATTAAATAAAGTTATTAAAAATGCAAAACAAAATTATATAAAGATTCAGGTAAAAAAGTTCAATAATGATAGTAAAAAAATGTGGGGTTTTATTAGAATGAATTTAGGTCAAAAAGAAGGTAAAATGAGTAATATTGAGTATTTAGTTAATGAAGATAACAATATAACTGATAAAAAAGAAATTGCAGATATTTTTGTAAAGTATTTTAGCAACATTGGATGTGAATTGGCATCTAAAATAGATGATAAAATTAAATATCAAAAGAAAACATATGAATTAAACCAGTTTAGTATTTTTCTCAAGCCAACATCCACTGATGAAATTGAGAAAGTTGTTAATAACTTAAAAATCAAAACTGGTGGAGTTGATAGTATCAATAGTAAGGTCTTAAAGTGTTTAAATAAAAAAATTAGTGGTCCGCTTGAACATATATTTAATATCTGTTTTAATAAAGGCATCTGGCCAAGTGCTTTGAAAACCGCGGAAATTATTCCAGTTTTTAAAGCTGGTGATAAATTTGAGCCTTCAAACTATAGGCCAATTTCATTAATATCCAATGTTGCTAAAATAATGGAAAAAATAGTATATGAAAGATTAATTAACTTTGTAAACAAACATAAAATTATATCTGATAGGCAGTACGGTTTTGTCAAAAGCAGAAGTACCAACGATGCAATCAGCTTTGTTACTGAATACGTATACAAAAATCTTGATACAAACTGCCCAACTGCGATAGCTTTCCTAGATTTGGCAAAAGCCTTTGATACAGTTAACCATTTAATTTTGCTTGAGAAATTAGAAGCACATGGAATAAGGGGTTGTGTTTTGGAGCTTATGAGAAGTTATCTTAGCGAGAGATATCAAAGTGTAAAAATAAATGATAAATTAAGTGAAAGGATGCTTGTTAAAATAGAAGTGCCCCAGGGTACTATCCTGGGACCACTGTTATTTATTCTATATATCAATGACATTTTCAAAGTTATCCCAAACGGATCCCTTGTTTCATACGCAGATGACACTGCGGTACTGTGCTTTGGCAAAAATTGGAATGACGTCAGATCTAAACTTAATTATTGGCTAAGTAATTTAAATCTATGGTTGTGTAGTAATCAATTATCGCTCAACATTGATAAGTCCTCTTTCATAACTTTTGGTTGTTATTTTGACAGTGTACCAAATGAATTTGAACTGAATATCAATAATAAAATGTTGCTCCGAGTGCAATATTATAAATATCTAGGTTTAATTATCGATAGTCGTATGAAATGGGACTATCAGATAAAAGAGCTATTAAAAAAATTAAAATACTTCATTTTTCTGTTCCATAGGATAAGTAGTTTCATGAATAAGAAAACGTTAAAAATAATATATCATGCCCTTATAGAAAGCATTATTAACTATGGAATAACGGCGTGGGGAAGTGCATATAATAATATTCTAAAATCAATTTTGATAAATCAGAGAAAAATAATAAATAAATTAGGCGATAATATGTCTAATGTACTCGATATAAGTAAAACCTATATTATCAGTTCATTGTCAATGTTTTATGATGAATGCAAAGTTGAGTATGAAAATGTATGTGTTAATACTAGAAATAGATCTATTCCCTTACCAAAGATAAATAAAAAAATTGCTAGCAAGAGTGCTAGATACACTGCTATTAAATACTTTAATAAACTACCCAATAATTTAAAGTGTTTGAAAGGAGATAAGAAATCTAACAAAAATAATCTACTGAAATTGATTATAAATATATCAAGGCTAGTAATTGTATTTTGGCACTAAACTTTAAAACTTTAATTAGCAATGTTAAATATTCTAGTAACTTATAATTGTTATCTCTTTAGTTTATATAAATCCGCTATCTTGAATTAATAAATATTATACCAGTCCTGTGCACAGGTGCTTTTGCATCTCTATAGGACAGATTGTAATATAGTTATGTACATGTAAATATATTGATCTGTATCTGTAATGAAAAATAAAAATAAAATATATTATATAAATGTATATATGAAAAATATATCAAAATGCATGTGGGTACTCAAATGAAAGTTGTTGATGAGTGTAACATCAGGATGAGCTTATATCTTGAAAAATGTCAATAATTAAAAACTGACATTGTTATTTTGTCAACTAATGATATTTTTAAATATGTAAGCTCACCCTGACATAACACTCATCGCGACCTTTCATTTGAGTACCCACATCAATTTTTCATTTATTTATATATATTGTATATATGTATATATGAAAAATATATCAAAATGCATATGGGTACTCAAATGAAAGCTCTTGATGAATGTAACATCGGAATGAGCTTATATCTTTAAAAATGTCAATAGTTACAAAAGTACAGTGCAATTTAACAAAAGTCATTATTTAATAAAGCAAAATTTTATTTAATAATAGTTCACAAGTCACGGGATTTACATAGTAACTGCAAGGTTACTAGCAATAGTTATTAAACTTGCAAAGTTATAAATAATAACACGGAATAGTGTAAAACAGTAAATTACACCGTGTTAAATTTACACGAGTGAAAATTTCACACGGAGGAAATTTTACACCGACTTTTCACACTTACACGACGGTGTAAAAGTCTCTGGGTCCAACTTTACACCGAAATTTTTTACAGTGTACGATTATTTATTTGATCAAAGTTATTCTTTACACACAGTATAATAAGTATTTGTCATTTGAGTTTCCGCTACATTTCTTTGTAGCATATTTTACAGAATAGTAAGTAATAATCATAAAAATTAATAATAATAATAATAATAATAATAATAATAATAGTAATAATAATAATAATAATATTGTTGTTGAGCAGATATTTACTTTCAGAGCCAACAAAAGAGTCAGGATATACAGTAAAATATACACTGATAGAAGGATTTATTTGTATTAAAAAAATATTTGTTAATAGTTAACAAATCATTTATTAGAGACCATTTTTTAGTATCAAACAAATATTTCTTAGTATTTAAAATGATTTGTTTGTATTTAATAAATCAGATATTCATTTATTAAATATTAATAAATCTTTTTAAATACTAAGAAATATTTGTTAAGGACTAAAAAGTGGTCTCTAATAAATGATTTGTTAAATATTAACAAATATTTTTAACTATAAACAAATCCTTCTATCAGTGTATAAATAACAATAAAAAAAAATTAACTTATCGTTTAAATATAGCAACACACTATAAATACAACAAAAATAAAATAAAATAAAATTTTTAAAGATTTTAAAACGGGAACAATCTTCAAACATTTGATTTTAAAAATTTCTGAAATATTTATACTTATTATTATGTATTTTTTTATACATACATCTAGCTAGAATGAAGCAAAGCGAAGATTATTCTGAATAAAAAGTTTCTTATTTTCAAAAGAATCTAATTTTTTCCACATTTATTTGCAAAATATTATTATCATTATACACATCGAAAAATATTACACGACAAAGGCTTATGAAGTGGAAAAATAAATTATTTATAAGAGATTCTGTAAGTATAACAAAATTCCCTTAAAAAAACAAACCAAACTGAGATTTGAATTTTAAAGTAAAGATATGTCAGAGCTGAGAGGCAAACTTCAACAAGATTTAATTAAATAGCTATCAATCATCAACCAAGATCGTAAATTATTTATTATTACTCATTTTAATAAATATTATTAATCTCATTTATATGCTGAACCAATATTATATTTTTTGTGCCAAGATTTAATAATAAAAATTATTTGTGAAAATAATTTAGTTCAAAGAAGAATATTTGTCAATAAAATATCAATTTTACGGAATAAATAATTCTGAATAAAAAATTGATCAAATATTAAATATTAGCAAAAAGTACAGTAAAACAAAAAGTTATTAAAATTTATTATTATTATCATCGATATTGAAACAGCTAAAAAAAAAGGATAATAATTTACCCCTTTAGCGTGGAATATTTTGTTGAAGGCGATCAAATCAATGGGCCCATCACCGCACAATACATAAGCGACACTTTCAATTTGATCAATGAAGTCCGCTTGTTTGTCACTTCTGGCGAGTGAACCGAGAAAATAACAAAAAACAAAATAAAAAAATCGTATATACCTATACATATACACATAATATAATATAAATATAAAATAAAATGAAACTAGGATGAAGAGACGGGGATGGATTTTTGACGTGACAGTCGCGCGAATGTACGTGACGACGATAGATCTGCACACTTGGCAAAATGGACAGCAAGCCAGAAAAGATATAGTAGAAAAATAAAATAGCAAAATAACTGCATTTGACCTAGCCCGCCGAATACTCTATGCTCTATTCCATCCTATCTATTCAATATACATATATATGCATTTATATGTGTATAGAATCTTTATTTGAATGATAAATAAAAAGTAAAATAAAATTTACTTACGTCAGTCGGGCTTTGAGGAACTCAATCCAGTCTTCTTGTTTGAGAAGCTCGTCTCTGTCTTGATCAAAGAGTATAAACAATTTCCCCAAGAGTACCTGAAAGTTCATAGACTGTAGTATCCTACTACTACTACAACTAGTACTAGGTACCAGTAACAGTTGGCTTTGAATTGTGAATCATAGCTACTCTGTATGTCTAGATTTTCTGTACCGTTCATATATATATATATATATATATATATATATATATATATATATATATATATATATATATGCTATATATATATGCTACATACATGGACATTTACGTATCTGTATTATACATGAAACTACTGACGGTGTCTTGTAGAAGGGTACTACGTGCACTTGTACACCGAGTTGTACTACTGCGCTACTACTTTGCCGGAGAAACTGATATTTGTGTTTGTCGGAGCTACACACTTGCTATACTTTGCCAGTACTATACATAATACTATTTAAAGTATAAAATACTATGCAACCACGATTTACGACTTACACACACAGATTCTTGGAAAAACTTACGGCACATTCCAGTTAAGACATTTCACCTTACTAAATCATTCACGAAATATCTTTTTTTTTCATTTGTTTCCGGCACTTTATAAGATCCCTTGCGTGCTTGCTGATTAACGAGTACGTGACATTTATTAATATATCTCTATCTTGTTTGTTCACGGGTAAACGTTTTAATAAAACCTTATTCAAATCCAAGAATTAACGATGTTTTTACTCAACTAAATATTTTTATGCTCAAGTGTTATGAATTATTTTGTTCGATTCCATTTTATTATCTGTATTATCGTTATTAGTTTGAAGGCTAAGTTGTGAGGTCTATATTCTAGTGTTTTTTAGATTTTCAGGATCGTATATACTCTGGAAAAATCGATAGTTATGGTCAATGAACTAAGAAGGGTAAACTGATTGTAAATTATTGTGATAGTGTTCTACCAGAAAGAAAAATTAGTTCAATGGATGTGAATTTTTTCAGTGCTAATAATCGAGAATCAATATTTTAGTTTCAAATAACCAAACGTTATTTTTGCTTTTTATATTTGTTACGGATGAATAATTCACTTCTGTGAATTGATAATATTATTTGTGATAATAATTCTATTAATTGGTAGAAATCATATTTGATTATTGTAACGAATAATTTGAGAGAGAAGTGAAAACAAATTTGATTTACTTTAGAAGAATATTATTCAAGTTTTTATTGACATGCTTTTTTGGTTGTTCATTTTGTTAAAATTTATCGATTGTAGCCGGTCTTCTGTTTGTTAAATTATATTGATTACCAATTATAACGTTGTTTAATTTTGTTAAAAAATGGCATCAACTTAAAAATTTATTTATGTATATTAGAGGATGTGTTACAGGTCTACTCATAAAATCTCTACTCACAGCTATCAACGACATCTGCACCCAATTACATTTTTATTCGAAATCATATTCATTCAGTTGTTACGTCCCGGTTACCTTACAGGTTTGTAAGTAACCAGTAGAACAACTAAAGCTGGAGATAAAGATGTTACGACCTCCAGAGTCGTAAGTAGAGGTTCTCGAATTAACTCCGAAATAACTAACTTCGGTGAATTTAATTAACAAATTAATGTTACTTGCTTTCAGGTAGAACTTTAATCAGTTACAACCTTACTCAAATTCGACAGTAGTCAATTACAACGTTGCTCAGTTTCAATTGTATTCATTTTCAAGTCTATTCACTGAATTTTTAACTCAGTTACATCTCTATTCACAAAGAATTTATTCACTTACATTTGTAATCATTTACAACTGCACTCAAGTTCATCTCTACTCACGAATTTTTACATTATCAATTAACCATAAATTTGTGAGTAGAGATGAACGTGAGTACAGTTGTAAATGATTACAAATTTTAACATCAAATCAAACCAAAAAGTATAAAATATTTTTGAATAGCTTTTAATAAGTTTAAAATAAAAATAGTGATTATCTGTGAAAAAAAATTTCTATTTTAGATTATTTTGATTTGTCCATATCAGGACATATATGGCTTTATCAAAAAATTTTATATCCGTATATCAGGCACTCTATAGCTATATTAGAAAATTTTTTTACTTGTAGCAAAAATATTTATTTTATTGTAATAAAAACAGCGTGAGTGCTTTATAAAATATTTTTATAACAGTTCGACTTTTATGAATACTTACCAATAAAGTATTTACAACAGTTTCATCCCGCATTCCGGGGTTTCTTTACAATAAAATAAATTTTTTGTTATTCACTTTATTAATGTTTTCAACTTACTCAAAATTATTTACAACTTCTTAGTTTGATTTGCTATTAAAGTGCGTCTTTCAGTCTTTTAAACAATAATTTACTCTCATTATCTATTGACCCAAATTCATGCTTATTCTTATTAATAATAAGAATATTAATAATAAGTTATCATATAGACGATAATTCGACTTTATGTTTCATCAGACTTCCAGATGATCATATCTAATTATAGTTTATCAAATATTACTATAATGATGTTTGTATATAGTTATGAATAATTGAATCGTATTGCTTATCATTGCTTATCGTTATCAATTAAACCAGGAAGTTTGTAGTCATACTTGTGTTTAACCTCAAATACTATACATACATTTTGATATATATTTTTAGCATTTGAACAATGTTAATTTTCTGATAAGTTATCAGACATGATTGACGGTAACATGAATAAGTATTTCGTTCTATAGTGAGTTATTGAGTTAATTTTTACAAACTGTCTTGTTTAATTAAATATTTTAATTGACGTTTTTTTAAAGTATCATTTGAGAGAATTTTGCCGATATCGTGCTTTAATTTAATATATTTCGATTTTATTCATACATAACTTATTTTAAATGCCAATAAAGTTTGTTCATTTAATATAAATTTATCTTTAGTGTGGCAGACAACTGATATGACAGTTTTCGTTTTAAAAATTAAAGTACAAAAAGTTAAACTTTTGTGAAATTAAACTTCAAACTCTTCAGTTTAAAATATTGATCAATGATCATGGAAGAGAAGTGAAAAAGTGAAAATCAATTTTTTAAAAGTAAAACTTTTTCCGGTGCGACAGTAAAATACGTTTTTTTGTATATCTTACTCATTTTTATCTTATAAAAAATAATAAAAATTTACTCTAACGGAATGCATTCTTCACGTTTAATCTAAAAATTTTTTACTGAGCATATTACGGCACATTAAAAAAAAATAACTTATAACTTAAATTATTAAGAAGTCTTATTTATTAATGAACTGCAAAGGTTCCTCGTAAATCGACTTTTAATGGATCCGAGAGCAGAGGGATCAAAGATTAAAATATTATTATATCTTAATTATGCCCAACAGACTTCAAATTTTGGAGAGTTTTTTATGTCTGCGAAGAACGAGTTTTGATAGAACAAAAATGGACTTTGAAGAATTTAAGTTAACGTTTTTTAAAATATCATCATTTGTTCATTGTAATTAACTTTTTCTTTCAAGTTGTTATTTATGTCAATTTTTTTTATCCTACTTTTGATGTGCAACAGGAAAAAAAATCTGGAAAACGGTTGACCCTGCAGGCCATCCCTGGAACATCTCGCTATATAAAAAACACTTGAGAAATTATCTATTCCGAGCTCGAAATTCTCTTCGAGCTCGAAATTCTAGTAGTTATTGAGAACATATTTTTTTGAAAATTTTTAATTGCGATATCTTCCGAACGAATAAATTGTTTTTGATGGAACTTGCAACATTCAACGCAGTTTTTCAAGCACAGAAAAATTATTTGTTACCTACCAAACGATTCGACGTGAAATTTTGAAGTTATGTTAGAAAAAATACTTTTTTGGAATTTTTCAAAATATCTCTCAAACGAATGGATCGATTCTGATGCAGTTTGTAGCGATCGACGCATCTTTTTAAGCCCTAATAATTAACTTTCCAAATTAAAAACGATCCGATCAGAAATTTTGAAGTAATTTAAAAAAAAAAAAAAACACTTTTAGAAATTTTTTGTCAACGATATTATATCTCTCGAATCAATGAATCGATTTTGATTTTTTAAACGGCATTCGGCATTATTTTTCAAGTTTAAGAGTTGATTCGGTTGTGGAATCGATCGGTAAAGCAGATTACAGCTTATTTTGGACAAACATGATTTTAAAAACTTTTTTTTTTCGGTTTTTTTGGATTTTCTCGAAATCTATCGTACCGAATCGGTTTAAGCCTAAATGAAAGTCTAAGTTTCGCTGATCCCTATCGAATAACGCCAACCTCGTTCAAATCGGTTGAACACGCATACAGACATACTGCCGTCGTCGTAGGAATAGTCAGAATAGCTTCCTAGTACCTCTAAAAGTGGAGATCTGATGAGAACTCGATTTTCAGAAATCGGGGTGAAACCAATAATTACTTGATTTTTTGAAAATCATTGATATTCATAGCAGGAAGTTAAGAAAATATAAAATAGACAAAAAAATTGTTGTTCATAAGTTGAAATTTCTTCTCGAAGACTCTTCAACTTCAGAAATCCTATTTAAATTCTTAATTCGCTGTGACAATTAGAAATTAGCTTATCAATTTTTTATGACTGAAAATAAGTAAAGCTCACTTCGTACAACTACTTCAATTTTTATTATGCATGAAAAAAAAATTGATAAAATTTGAATAAATTTAGATTTAGATTTATTTATTATTGATGCCAAGGCACAAGCCAAATGGCAAAATCAGTTTCATGGTTATACAATTTCTACAAAAAAAAAAAAAAATAAGTACTATGAAAATAAATTTCTGCGAGTACATAACATAAAATACTTAGTAATGTATAAAAATTAGTTTAAATAATATGTATATAAATTTGAATACAATCAAATTCAATTTGAAAAATTTATATGAAAAAAAAAAAAAAAAAAAAAAAAAATGAATAGAACTATAGCGAGTAATAAAATTTTATAAATCATAGAAGATATGGGAAGATAACAGTAATTTCATTAGTCTTAATAAAATGTCAAGTTAATTTAACTACAACAAGAGAATTTAATTCAACTGCAGTATTTATTTTGTCTACAACGTCCAGACGCTGAACAGGAGTTAATTAAAGTTTCGAATAAGAATAGTTGAGATCAAATAATTTAATTATAACGGAAGCTGTTTTACTGATAATAATGACTTTTTGAGAGGCCTCATTAAATTATTTTTACTTGAAAAGATGTCATTTAATTGAAAACTCAATTTGAATTTAGTTGACACGGTCAGTAAAATACTGTGTATTGTTTTCGCCTTGCTTAACTCTGAAAAATATTTATTTTGGGCGTCCATGAACTATTAAATTTCAGTATTTATTTATTTTTCAGAAATTACTCCATCATGAAGGATAAATATTAATAAATAACAGGTTGAAAAATAAATACTGGGGGCAAACATTTGATTTGATTTAGTGCGTCGGTGTGAAATGTTATCACACAGGACTACCGTGGAATTTAAATTTTACAACAAATTTTCAACGTATTTGTTTATTTATCAAATAATCGTAAACTCAATTCCCCAAAAACGTAATTTGAATAATCTTTTGACAGTAATGTTCTTTTTCTTACACTGAGCAAAAAAATAAACTAACTTGATGTAAAGAAATATTTATCAAAAAAATTTATTAGTTTCACTTCAAAAACTTATTTTCTTAATATTCTTTATTTGAAATTTCCTTTTCTTCCGTCGATAACTACGCTCGATTCAACAATTATTGAACTTTAGTCCGCAAAGTTAAATTTTTCAGGCGATTACAATTCTAACAATTAAAATCTGCTCGATTTGATAAAATTTATTACTTCAAGACTATTTTTTAAGTGAAATTATTTTAAGATAGTCCCTACATCCAATCACTTTTCAACAGATTTTGTCGATTTTTTTTCACAGTTTAAGAATAACGTTTACTAATAAATCTTAAAGTTTCCAAATTTATTACCATTTATAATACAAGATGTATAATGACAAAATTCTCAATTTTCACACACAAAAAACAAATTTCTTGCGCTAAAAGAAATTTTAAGGAAACCGAAACTACTTCTCATTTAAAACATATGAAATTCTCTGACTACCCAAAGATTCTCTGTTATACTAAAAAATATCCCTCGAAAGAATTAGAAAAAAAACTAGCAAAAGAAAAAAAAATACTTTTTTGATTACTCAATACATAAAATTAGAAGAAACAATTTGATTCAGAGTATGCAAATTCAGTGATGATATTTTAAGATCAATATCCAATATTTTACCGATAATAACTCACTTAGCGCTTGCACAAAAAATAACCATAATTATGTTGTATCAATAAAACAATAATTTGATTGTAATAACAACTCAAAATTAACTTGTTAACTCTCACAACAAAATAATTTATCGCCGTAAAATTAAAGACCATAAAAATGATAGTATACTAAATCAATAATTACATAAAATAATTTTTATTACTCGCAATAAACGTCAATAGTGAAGAAATAATCAACACCGAAGCCCCATTCCGTTATTGAATAAATGTAAATACCAATTACCCATTACAAACAATCATTTTTTTTTTATTGAGACTCCTTTGTTAATTTATTGTTCGACCCAATTTTTTTAGCCGCAAGAAACAAAAAAAGCAGTTAAATATTAATCATAACAAAGTTACCGCTTCAGTATTGATTTTGCGTGCGTCAGTATAAAATTTCGTAATATAATAAAAACAAAATAACAATATTAATAATTATACAATAAGAACAATAACAATGCAACCGTTTAATTTTAGCGAATCATTTATTTAGACGATGAATTGCAAAATGGGTCAATACCATGGTCAAATCGGTAAGCCAATCTCTGTGTTTGGTTGTCGCCCTCTCTCAAATGTCGAACCACAAGTAGATTTGCCAACACACCAGACGCTTTAAACCGATACACACAAACCGCTGTTTACTTATACTAGTTACCAAGTATATAGTACCAGTACCAGTACCAGTACAGCTAGCGTGTGTTATTTGATCCCATTCTTGAACGAAACTTGAGCAAACCTCGTAATCGTGATGACGGCTCGAGTACCGCCGGCAATTATCATCCGATTATCCTGAATACAACTTTCGTTCGTATGGTACGGCTACGTCTTGGTTGCTTTTTGTTCTCCATAATATATAATATTAAAACTGAGTTAATGAGCCACTTTAATAATAATACGTGTGAACGCATGAATGCCGAAAAAAGGCCAACAATTCACCGAATTACCGGATTACTCAATTTATTATTTTTTTTTTTTTTTGCGAAAATAAATAAAAAAACTAAAGCAACATATACATACATATTTACACACAACAATTTAGTGTTTAATTTAAACTTGAGCCAATTTCGCTCGAATGCCAGCCATGACTGACAGACTAACCCATCAGCAAATGTATAATTAATGTTTACGTGTGGGCATACAGGTGTAGTGTGTAGGTACAGTAATAGTATGTATGTAATATATTTGCAATAATATAAGATTTCTCGCAATGCGATGAGGCGCTCGAGGCGTCAAGGTCTCAAGCCTGAAGCGATCGAGTGCCTTGATCAAACAGAGCCCTCAATCCTGAATAGATCGACTTCTCGATTCGCCTCGAGATATGTCGATCTATCTACACTAATATATAATCCAAATTCATGCTACATACTACATACTACATACGACATACGACGTACGACGTATGACGTGTGTGTACCTATGTCTACATGGATGTATCAACTAAGACATATATACATATGTATATGTGTAATATAATATCTGTGCATAGAGATTGTTGTCTAGTTTCTGGCATAGCTCCGAGTAAACCCATTACTGATCACGTAATCCACGCGCCGTTGCGTTTTATATATTAAACTCAGTTTTGCTCTTATTATTATTATAAGTATTATTATTATTATTATTATTACTACTGGTACTACTACTGCTATCGTTCCTGCTCGTGGTATCACTTTTGACGGAGGAGCGAAAAAGAAGAATGTAAGTTAGCTAGCTAGTTGTAAGTAACTTTGTTAAATAAGAGAGAATGGGTTCGCAAGCACGATCTATCGATTATTATTTAACGAGACCTCGACGATTGCCCGGGGGTTCCCACCAATTGCCTTCCCCTTACGGCAAACTCTCTTCTTCCTGCCGGAGCTCGAACTACCTTCGTTATCTCTCGGACGTGCCTTTGTAATGTAAGAGAGTACAATCATGTTACGAGAAGGAGATTTCAGAAATATAAAAATTTACAGTGTAATAATATTTTACAGCTGCGCCCTGCTTGCTGTTGATTTCCGTTGAAATCTCCCGCGAATTTTGGATTAAATGTTTTATAGAATGTTTACGCTTTTCGGTTATGGTTATTTTGGAAATTTTGTTGATGATTCGTGCCGTGAAAAAATGATCTTTATTTATCAAATTGGATTTTAATTTTAGATTTAAAAAAAATAAATAGTTGTCGATTATTCAAATTATTATTGTTGAAATTAATTTTATTTTCGCGTTAATACTTAGTCGATCATTGAAAAAAATTAAACATTATTAATTGAAATTTTTATTTTCCATTAATATAATTCAAACATTTTTTCTTTCAAAGAAACAATTATTTTCTGTGATAATACAAACAAAAATTATACCTGACAGTTTTTTTTATTTATTTTAACAAATAAAATTTTATTAAAACAATTATTTATTTAAAATTGCATTCATAGTTTTAATTTTTACATATGAAATTTAGAAATTTTTTTTGTTGTAAATTTTAGCACAAAAAAAAATTTGTATATATAACATATATGAAAACATACAGGCATATATAAAAAATTGCTTCTACGTTTTTGACGTAAATGCATATAATTTAGATATAAGGTAAAGTACCCAGTACTTGAACACTTGTAAAAATGGGACCAGTAGTTGAACAGACTTTTCGAATTGTTATAATACAAAATCCGTAAATTTATTATGAGTAATATGCGCATATTATAATTATTAAATGATACAGTAATTGATTTCTGTAAGTTTTTTCAATTATAAATCAAAACAATTATATTTTTATTAACTTGAAAGTTGACATGTCGAGAATCGTCGATAGATGCTATTTTTTTCATGAAAAAGGTACTAAATCGTGAACCGAACAATCAGTCAAAAAAACGGTATATCATCATTTTAAGTAAAAAAAATTGTACCATCTAATGAAACAGTCTTTTCTGAATAACATATATTTTTTGCAAAGACATAAACTATAATTTTTATATTAAATTTTAGCGTTCAACTATACCTCCAAATTTTTAAAGTGGTACCCAGAACTTGAACAGGCTGAGGCCGTATAAATTTAACAGTACTATAACCTCTAATAGGTTTATAGACTAGTGATCAGCATTGTGATTTGTATTAATTACTCCAATTTAAATAAGTTTTATGACTAAAAATTAGTGTAATTAAAAATTATTGAACGTTTTGAATGGAGTTTTTTTGATTTATGATTGAAAATTTGCTTTGTCATTCATAAAAAATGTAAATAAAAAATTAAATACAAATATTTATCATTTTTAAATGAACATATTAAATATTCACAGTATTATATTTAATATTATTCAATAATATTTTATATTTCTTTTGATATTTCAATAAAACGTTGAAAATTTTTGGTGCGCCTATTGCCACATATTTCATTAGTTCAACTACTGCTCCCGGAGTGTTCAACTACTGCGGCTTGTCAGAATTGATTGTTCAACTACTACTCCTTTCATAGTCTTTTTTAAAAACTTTGTCAAAATATAAATAACCAATTATCTTTGTTATTTTGCGCTTCAATCAATTTAAAATTGTTTACATTTTCATGAAAATCACTAATTTGAACTAATAATTACATCTTTATATATTAAAAGTAGAGTCAAATATGTTTTACTTTGAAATCTGTTCAACTACTGGGTATTTTACCTTATGTGTGGGTATAAAATTTTTTATGTGAGTCTTTTTGCTTTTAAAGATATATTTTCCGTCGAGGATATTTGTTAAAAGAACCTAAAAATTGTTAGTTATTGATGAATTCCCGTATCATTTATTTCTTGTAATTAATCGACGCTATCGACATTAATGTTCAAATAGTATTAGATTGTAAAAAATTTAAGTTTTTACTCGAATGTTGTGAAATTTTCAACCAGGAACACGAATTACTCTAGGTTGAATAAAATAAATTAAATGAGGTTGATTTTCACCAGATAACGAGTTAAAAACTCCCCGAGTAGAAAAGTAAACAAATTGTCCAATTAAATTATCATTGTTTATTTACTACCGAATTTAAATGAAATGTTTCGCTTTATAAAAAAATCTTGAGAAGATAAATTATATGCTATATATAGGTGACCGGGGTAGGGGTAAAATGGGGTAGAATAGACAACATGAGGTATCCCAAAAATTTAGTGAAAAAATTTTTTTTCCAAAAAGCTTTTTTAAACTATGAAGATAGATTTAATTACCTTTCTAAATTTGATAATTCTCAAAATAAATATTATTTTCGAAAAAAAAAATTTTTTTATCAAAAATTGTTTATATATAAACAATTGTTTATATATAACAGCTCCGAGTCGAAATCTCCAACGTTATTCCAACGTTTCCAACGTCTCCAACGTTACAAGCGTTCCCGATTTTTTTTAATTTTCAATTTTCTTAGTGGGAAGTTAAAAATATTAAATGAAGGAATCCCACTTTGAAAAAATTTGGAAGGGATCGGGTTCAAAAGTGGTCGATTTGGAGTGAAAAGATCACTATACATTATATATTTTTTTTGTCTTTCATGTCTAGATATATTTTTATTTATTTGTAAAGTTCAAAACATTGAATTAACGCTTTTAACGTTGGAAACGTTGGAATAACGTTGGACAAAAAAAAAAAAAATTTGAACCAAAAAAGAATTTTGAAGAAATAATCTTGAATCAAGAAAAAAAGTTCTTGAATCAAGACAACTTTTGTATGTTTAAAAATATATTTATGATTTTTGCTTGACTGAACTGAAGATAATCAGTTTCTTCAAAATTCTTTTCTTTCTAGAAGATTTTTCAATTGATCCTTTAACTTTTTTATCGGTGTAGAATGATTCGGTGTTTTAAAACTGAACTCCAATTCATTTCGAGAACGCTTAGCTTTTATCTGTCACCGATTAAAAATAAGTGTACTTAGAAAAAGCTTAATTTGATTTCAGAAAATAATCTTAAATGTTAAAGTAGCTTCGACTACAAAAAAATTTTTGTAGTTCAGCAAAGTTTTTGCTTTGTCAAAAAATTTTTATTGTCATATATAATAATATGTCATAATATCATAAATGCATGATACAGAGATAAAAATGTATTTAAACCAGAAAAATTATAAGTGAAATTCCAAAATGTTCCATTTATTTTAAATACAATAAAAAAAAAAAAAATTAGAAAAACGATAGACCCTGAAGGCCATTCATGCAACTTCCCGATAATTCCATACCTAGGTGCATAAAAGTTTCTTCGAGCTCAAAAGTCTGATAGAAGTTTCATAGAACAATATTTTTTAAATTTTCAAACCGCACTAACTTTTGAATGAATCAACCGATTTTCACGCGGTTGGCAGCATTTGACGCAATTTTTTTAGTTTCATGAAGAATCTTCAAGTTTGAATTGATAAAACTAGGAAATTTGGAGTAATTCCAAAAAAACACTTTTTTCGGTTTTCTTTCGTTCATGATATCTCTTGAACGAATTGACCAATTTTGACCGGCTTGACGGCGATCGACGTAATTTTTTCATGCTAATAGCTGATTAGTTTTTGAAATCGAACAGTGCAGCCGTTTAAAAGTTATTCCAAAAAATGTCGGAGTTATGTTAAAAAAACACTTTTTTTTCAAATATTTTATCGAGGATATCTCTCGAACCAATCAACCGCTTTCTACGTTCTTGGCGGCGATTGACGCGGTTTTTTAAGCTCTAAAATTATTCTATATCATCAAAAACGATCCGAAAAGAAATTACGAAGTTATGTCAAAAAAACTCTTTTTTCGGTTTTCTTTCGTTCACGATATCTCTCGAACGAATCAACCGATCTTGACCGGATTAGCGACGATAAGCGTGGTTTTTTAAGCTTAAGGGCGGATTAGTTTTTGAAGTTGATCGATAAAGCCGTTTAAAAGTTATTCCAAAAAAACCACTTTCAAAAAAAATTTTTTTCTTATTTTTTTCGAGATTTTTCAAAATTTCTCAAAATCTATCGGTCCGAATCGGTTCAAATTCACAGGAAATCTAAGTTTGAGGGAACTCTTTAGAACGCCGTTTAGTATATTCCGATCGGTTTAGTCGTTCAAAAGTTATAAGCGAGTCACATAGTCACATAGTCACATAGTCACACACACACACACACACACGCATAGTGATAATATCGCGGGAATAGTCAGGAAAGCTTCCTAGGACCTCAAAACGTCGAGATCTGATGAAAACTCGATTTTTGCAAAATGTGGTGAAAACAATAACTTCCTGATTTTTGAAAATCTTCGATTTTCTTAGCGGGAAGTTAAAAATTACTATATTTGGATCTCCGAGAACTGAGCATTTCCTCAAGTACCCTTATTTTGCCCCCCTCCCCCCTCTGATTCAATTCTTTTTTTGTTTGACAGAAAATTTAACTGATGAACTGAAATTTTCTGAACGCTTTCTTAAATTACTACCTACAGAATGCAGCATTTACACAGGGACATAAACTTCCTTTGATTGAACAGAAATATTTTTCCGTTGATTTAATTCTCCGGTGACAAAGTATCAATTTAGGAGAAATAAAAATTTTTCAGATAAAGTTGACATGACATTTTTATTAAAAATTCCGGGCGTGTGAGCTTTTGCATAAAAAAAAATTGAATATTTATGTCATAAAAATGAATTTAATTGTTTTTTTTTTTTAATAATTCTTTTGCGAAAATATAAAAGTTCATTCAAACAATATTGTTGTTTAACTAAAATATATCATAAATTGATACTTCTTTGATTATATTATATTTAGATTAAAATTAATTCCACAGAGTTCGAATAAATGAGTTCTACCGTAAAGTGTAGTTTTTAGATTTAGTTAACCGATATCTTTAAAAAAAAAACTTTTTGTTAGATTTGATTAATATAAGAGGATTTATTTCATATATTTTAGTATGAGATGTTAAATTCTTTACGGGTTGCAGCATCGGTATCAGTTGCAGCGGTCTATTTTTTAAGGGCAGTAAAAAAAACCCGGAGCTAGTCGGATACTTTTTTAATTTGGTTAACGGAGGTACTGATGTGATAATAATCTGGGATGAATAAATAATAAATTACCTCATCTTGAAAGAGCTTCCTGAAAGACTCCCGGCTGTACTTAAGAGATCCCTCGAGTTTCAAGAGCTCCAAGCACTCCTTTAGGGTGGTGCTTCTTCGTCTTTCAATCAAACACTCCTCCTCCATTGAGCTCATGCACTCTGCACGGATCTCGTAACTTGGCATCGTAAAGTCTCCCTCAGGTAAACGTCTCTTTACTCCAACTCTCTACTCTCTTACTATGTTCTCTTGTTCACTGAAATTCACCCTGTAACACGTCGAGAACTAAATTGAGTATACACTCGGTGATAGTTACTTACATTAGCTAATTTAGATACTGTTATTGCGACTGTGACTGACATTTTATTATTGTTATTATTTTTTAAAATTATTATTATTTTTTTTTATTTAAATTAATAGTCTCTTAAGGGGGGAAATACGTGTACAGGCTTAAAAAAATTCAACTTTTTTTTTTTTTTTTTATAAATCGCTTGTAAAACTATTAAAAAATATAGATTTAAAATTTCAAGTTAAAATTCCTATTCATTCAAAAGTTATAAGCGATTAAGTAATTACTTTAATACTATTTTACATTAACTTTTTCTGTTACTTTTTTTTTAAACGCGTTTTTCTCGAAACGAGTTTTTTCAAAACTGTGTGCAGTCTAGCTTAAAGAGTTTTAAACCAATCATCTTCCGATATTGCTTATAATTTTCTTTATACAATTACCTTGAATATGAACCTCAATCGAAAGCGATATTTTTATTTAAACTATTTTTTTTTAATAAACAATGTATGAAAAAGTGGTAAAAAATCACGACTTAATTCCACAGCCTTCTAAAAAATGCAAATTTTTACTTTTTTTTCGAATTGAGGTTCATATGGAAGATACACATACAAATGAAGTAATTTTTCTGTGCCATTGATTTCAAATAAAAATTGTGGCTTCCATACTGCACACAGACTGTTAAGTCGGATGACAACCTACGATGTGTATCAGCTGATATCTCCGCTATTTGTTAATTTATATTGTTGTTTAATACAAAAAAATACTCATAAATATATGTATAAAATAACTTGTTAGTTTCAATAAATAATATTAATTTGTTATACCTTACAAAAATGAATGAAAATCAGTATGAAAACGGCCTTCTACACGTATTTCCCCCCTTAAGCGAGTATAAGAAGAGTTTAATCTTCTACAATTTTTCAAGCAGTTGATGTAATGAAAATTGACTTTTTAATTTGAATGACGTTTTGATAAATCATTTTTCATCATTAGATCGAATAATGTCGTAGGTAAGAAGCTTTCTTGCTACATCCGCTTAGTCTTTTTTATTATGAGTTTCTAATTTAAACTTCATAATAATAATTATCCAATAACTCCGGTAAGACATCAAATTTTTGTCTGAAGATGGTTAAATTATATTTCAACATAAAAAAATTATACTTATAATAATGCAATCAGTTAAACTTTCAATCATCACTCAAGTTTACGTTTATTTATAAATCAAAACGAAGGATACTTGTCTTAACTTTCTTAGAATATTTATTTATCAATATTTTAGCTTCTAAATTTAAGACATTTTATACAAAAAAAAATAGAATGATAAAATTTGCTCAGGTTCTAATTACTTTTTAGCGTTTCAAATGTAGAAGATGAAATATTACAAAAGATAATAAAAAATTATTTCGAAAAAATTTTTAATCTATTATTTGATGGATAATAATATCAATAAAGAAATATAAGCTAATTTTAAAGGAATTTCATTTTTGAGGCACTAACGTTATTATTGTGATTATTACTAGCTCGAAGCACAACTTATTAAACTACGCTTGCAAAGCGTACTTCAATAAATAAATATTTCTAAAATTAAAAGATATTTTATATACTTAGAAAAATTGAAAAAAATATATATATAACGCAAACACATACATTTAAAATAAAATTTACTAGTCTTTTATCCGTTAAAATTATTTTTTAAACTTATCTAATTATGAATTTGAATAATTGTGTTCAGGCTTATGTTTTGATATTTTTTAGTTTTTTATAAAGTATACTACAAAAAATAAATTTTCATCATTGTAGAGGCTTGCTTTGCTTACCTAATCAATTCTAGACTAATTTCCTAGCCATTTAATAGAAAAATTATTTTTTGGTAAAGTTTACATATGCCGGAAATAATTTATTAGACTTTGAAAAAAAAAAGTTCAATTACTAGTACGACATTTAAAAGTTATTTTTGGATTTTTTTACTGTAAATTGTGTAAATAATAATTTTTACGTTTTAAAATTTGAAATGAAGTAATTAAAAATAGAGTTTTTTAGTTTATTGTAGCTTCTACAATTATTTACACTATAAATATTAATCGAAAGGTTTAATTGTTGGTCTGTTCGATTACTCTTAAAATAAATAAGGAAAAAAAAAGTGATTGAAAAGTAAAAAGTTTAAAAACAAAAAAAAAAGGGAGTGAGTTAAGACAAATTGAAAGTTCAAGTGCTAGAGTGATGAACTTGGTGAGTCGAGTCGGTAGCAAACACACTCAGTGTACCCAATGAATCGGGGTAGACGATAGACGAATAACGCGGGGTAACTGTGGGATGGGAAAGGGGTATGGGTATGGGTGAAGGGGTGCACAAGTAAACCCAAGTATACCGGAAGGAAAGCATTTCAAATAAAACAAACCAGAAAGTTGAATCACCGAAAAAGGTTAAATCTAAAAAACCTTTTTTCGCTCCACGAGAAATCACTCTGGTGTCACTGGATTTTATTTAGTTTTGTTTTAGTTTTTATAAATGAATTGACGCGTTCATCATGTAGTTGAGTAGACGCACAAGAAACTCCACCGATCACCTATCACACTCTATTTATTGTCGATTTAGATTTTGTTATTTATTTTCCTCGAAAGTCTATACTAGTTTATTTTCAATTCTATTTCAACAACTATTTTTTATTATTGTTTTTTTCAGTTGTTTATTTTTTATTATCGGAGGGAGCCTGTGGGGGCGGCTCGACTCTACTCGGTTTACTATTAAACGCGTTGTAGACCATTGAATTTCCGAGGATAAATCGAATCACGCAATTCCCGAAAGAATTGCGTCACTACCAGACACCTTTTCATGCTCACGTCACTAAAAATATTTGAATGTCGAAAATTACACGGAGTAGTGGAATTTCGTCGGAAAATCACAGTTTGAGTGATAGTGATCCGAGATTGGCTGTAATGCCTGTATATATTTATTTATATCTTGTTGTTATATTACTATATAATATAATATAATACGGCTGAGGGCTGACTCGGTACGAGTACTTTTTACGCGTGCACGTAAGAAAGGTAAACCGTTGACGAACTGAAAGGAAAATAAAAAAGAGAGATGAACAAGTTTATAAAAGACGCGCGGAGATCTTATTGGTAGGGGAAGAATATACATCTAAGGATTGTAGATATATATATATATATATATATATATATATATATATATATATATATATATATATATATATATATATATATATATAAGATGCCTTTCACTTTTGGACAACTAAACGTGGCCTCATCTCGCTCAACCGATTTTTAATCATCGCTTGGCAGTCGGTACTCGACTATCGACAAATCTGGATCATTTATTTTTATTTTGATTTTGGAATAAATTATTTTTTTTTAAAGTTGTACAATAATTTTTGATGTGTAATATTTTTTATTATTCGAAAAAAATTTCTTAAGAATATTATCATTAATAAAATATAGATATCTAGTTTGTATAAGTCAGATCTTTTTAATTAATTTTAAATCATTTAAATTCTTTTTTTTTTTACTAGGATTTTAGCCTTTTGTTAAATGATTCAATTATACTGATTAAAGATTAAAGTTACTTTAGAATCAAGCATTGTTATCGACCGAAGTAAAAATATCTTATGTCAAGAACGTTAAAATCAAGAAAAGCTCTTCTTTATAATCTGATTTTTCTGGTCTATAATTATTTTTCGTAAAATTTGATCTCTAGAGATTTAAATATAAATGTTAAAGACAATTGTTAATCTTTAGAATTTTACTTGTTCAATTTGAATGTAAATAAAATTGAAGGACAAAAAAATTTTAATGTTGATATAAGTTTTTTTTGACAATTAAAATTTTTTTTATCATTTAAAAATTATTTAATGTATTAAAAAACTTATAATTTTACATTTTTCAGCCAATAAAACTCCCAGTATTATCAACTTCTCAAATTATAATTCATCGGTAATTATTCTGTGGTGCTATACGACATGCAATTTCAAAAAATAAATTTTCACTTTGCAAATTAATTGTATCGCTTGAATAAATTATATCCCACCGAATTTAAAATTTAACTTTTTTGTTAATAAATTATAACTCATACTAGAGAAAATTTTTACATAAAAAATTAATAAAATTTAGCATAAATCGATACATAAATTAAACGGTAGATCATTTATGATATGTGAAGTATTTTTCAAAATACTTTTTTATATTAAATAGAAAGATAATTAAATTTCACACACAGTTTAGGGGTAATAAAAAATATATTTGATGACCCAGCGGCGTTAATACCGCAAGAGATATTAGACCCAAAAAATATAAAACAAACTCCGCATAAACGTTGTTAATTTACTTTTTTTGTTATTTATTTAAAAAATAATAATAATAATTTTTGCGCAGATAGGCATTTCCCATTTTTTCAGGTTAATTAAGAGTGACGGTGTTTTTAAGAGGCCGCTCGTTTTCTCGCCACTTAGTTGTGGGACGGTAAGTGTGTAAAAGAGTATGAGAGTGGAGTACTAACCAAGTTTTGAAAATGAAGACGAAACTCGCAGCTTGTGCCTCTCGCGCTCTTTCTCTTTTTCTCTTACTCACTTTCTCTTATCTGAGCTCCGTATTTTTCTCTTTATATGTATATGTATACATGTGTATGTATATATAGATATGTATACAGTGCGAAAACAAAGTTTATTCGACCACCGAGGCGTTCTCAAGTAATAACGATGTCCCATAGCAATTTCACAGAAAACTGCTTTATTGCGAACTCGTAAATCGTAATACTTTACAAGATTACTCGTAAAATCTCTTTTTACTCATTTTCTTTAATCACGTGAAAGAGATTAATTAATCAGGGCCAGATTTTTTTAATTATTCCTTCACACTAAAAATTATATTTTTCTCTTTCGTTTTTACTTTTTACCTTTATTTTACGGCACTTTCTTTTTTATACATAACTTATAGATATATTTCTCGCTTATTTATTATTCATTTACAGATTTTACTGTTTTGTAATAATTATTTGTTAATGAGGAAAGTTTATATGGTAAAAAATTTTATTTTACTTCATTGATTAGCTCATTAAATTTTTATTGATACCTTTTTTACACGAATATGAAATCGAATTGTTGATATTTTATTCAAGATTTTTCTGTTCCATTGAAGCGTTTTTTGTTAAGGATGAGAGAAAAATATTTATCAGTGAAAAATAAAAATATCGCTTTGAAATTAACAAACTCTACAACAACTTTTTATATTAAGCATTAATTATGAGTACCAACAATCCGAGAAGAGCAAGAAAGACCATTGCTATTATTAACTTACGACGTGCAGAAGATTCTAAAAATAAATTATTTGGTTTCATTCTTAATCTTGCAATCAATGGTGGCCGGAGAGTTGGTGAATAATTAAACAGTGATTTAAAATACTCGCACGGTGTAAATGAAACTTAAATTAGATCGATCCCCGCCCGTACAAAAAAAATTTTGGTTCCTGATGAATTTCCGGATGAACTTCAGATTGTGAAACAAATATAAATTTCATCGGGAATTCCAGCTGACTTTCATGATGAATTTCGAATTATTGTTTTGAATATTGTGTTCTTTTACTCCAAAAAATTTATTCAGATAGAAGTTTAAGATTCGTAAATGATGAGTTAGTGTAAGTTACACTAAAAATTCCAATATAATTGACTCCGAATATTATTTTACGGATTAAAAAAATTAAGTTTCATATACAATGTGTTTCAAATTCATCATGAAATTCATCTGGAATTCCAGCTGACTTTCATGATGAATTTCGAAATATTATTTTGAATATTGTGTTCTTTTACTCCAAAAAATTTATCTAGATAGAAGTTTAAGATTCGTAAATGATGAGTTAGTGTAAGTTACACTGAAAATTCCAATATAATTGTCTCCAAATATTTTTTTACAGATTAAAAAAATTAAGTTTTATATGCGATTTGTTTCAAATTCATCATGAAATTCAGCTGGAATTCCCGATGAAATTCATATTTGTTTCACAATCTGAAGTTCATCCGGAAATTCATCAGGAACCAAAATTTTTTTTGTACGGGCGAGTCGAAATATCAGACCCGTTTAAGCTGTAAAAGTTTCCAAATTCTTTGTAGTTCAATTCGCCGCCTTAGAAGACGCCTGTTTTGGCAGTAAAAGTCGGAGTGAACTATGGATACAGTGAAAACAGGTCCACTGAGTTCCGTTTTCAATGTAAATTTTATCCAAAGCATAATAAATAATAATAATACTAATATCATTATCAGTAGATTTCATAATAATCTAACTATTGCAGTCGTCCTTATAGCGCAACTTTTAAAAAATTCACCCATTTTCTGAATCAGCTTGACAAACTGAGTCAGAAAATATCTTTCATTCAAAAGTTTATACAGGGTGTTCCAAAAGTCACGGACGCCATTGTAGAATCTGATGAAAAAAATAATTCTGAGACGAAAAGTCCTTAGCCATTTTTCAATTAACCGCACAGATAATTAATTATTGATTAAAAATAACGTCTCTTTATTTGTTAGAGAGAGAGAGCGCCAGTGTCCAGTAAGATATGTGCCAAACAAAGACACAACTAACTGTATGACTAACTAGTTTCTATAGCTAACGTAGTCACACATATTTACTTATACATTCACACGTGCAAGCGTCTTCGTTGGAACGCACTTGACTTGACACTAGTGCTCTCTCTCTAACGCATAAAAGGACGTTATTTTAATTAATAATTAATTATCTATGGGTCTGATTAAAAAATGGCTAAGGACTTTTCGTCTCAGAATTATTTTGTTTATCAGATGCTACAATGGCGTCCGTTACTTCTGGGACACCCTGTATGTCGCGTTCCAGATACCATAAAGGCGTATTCCGGCAAAAGGCCCCGGTGAAAAGCTATCGGTGCGTATAAAATATTTTTTTCCGGGAATCGACGAATTATCGTCTGAAATGTGCAGAAATGTAGAAAAAAAATTTTATACGCCCTTATGGCTCCCGGGACCCACTTCGGATGCCATAAGGGCGTATAATAAAAACTTTTTTTTCAGGAATCAACTTATTTTTACCTGAAACGTTGAGAAATACAAAAAAAATTTTTTTCAAAATTAAAATTTTTTTTGAAAATTTAATTTTTTTTTGTCCAAAAAAAAATTTTAGTTTGGAGAAAAATTTTTTTTTTTGCATTTCTGCACGTTTCATACAAAAATAAAATGATTCCCGAAAAAAATGAACCAATATATTTTTGTATAAAACGTGCAGAAAAGCAAAAAAACATTTTACTTCAAATTAAAAATTTTTTTTGGGCTTAAAAAAAAAAATTTAATTTTCAAAAAAAAATTTTTATTTTGAGAAAGATTTTTTTTTTGTATTTTTTGACGTTTCAGGTAAAGATACCTGATTCCCGAAAGAAAAAATTATTTTTATACGCCTTTATGGCTCCCGGGACCTACCTCGGATGTCAGAAGGGCGTATGAAAAAAATTTTTTTTTGGGAACCGACGTATTTTTTCGTGAAAAGTGCAGTAATGCAAAAAAAATATTTCACCAAAGTAAAAATTTTTTTTGGACTTAGAAAAAAAAAATTAAATTTTTATTCTACGCCCTTATGGCATCTGTATCGCGATTGTTAGCGAATGCTAAAAATGAAAATTTATTTTTTAACCGAAAAATTGCATACTTTCAAAATTGATATGGTCTTAAAAAAATTACAATATAATAATTTACAGTTGAATTTTTAATATTCAGAATTTTAAACATTAAAATTTATAATAAAATATTAAAAAGGTACAGAACGATGTACAAATTCTAAAGTATTATAAGAACTTGACTTATGCATTTTTTTAATTAATAAACATTTTTAAAAAATAGTTAATATTTATCAAAACACAATATTAAATAAGATAAATTATATAAATAATGAACCGTCACACTTCGTCATTGCATAAATTTAGCTTATAAGAATGATGAGAGGTATGTTAACTCATCGGTTGTACGGTGTAGGAGTTAGTTATCGGTCTGGCAAGCGCGCGTCTCGGGTTCGAGTCTTGGTTAGAACGAATGCGATTTTCACTTTATTTCTATAAGTAGCGAAAGTTAGGTTTAAATAAAGTTTCAAGCGGTCTAAACATGTGTTAGCTCTACATTAAAAATAATTTAAAAAAAAAAAAAAACTCGAAAAATTTTTTTTTTTTATCATTTTACTAATAACAAAATTATTATTATTATTAAAAAAACAAAAAAAAATTCGGTCTCTAGTTGGGTTCGAACCTGCGTCCCCAGGCACGGTACAACAAAAGTAATTATTATTATTTAAATTGTTATTATTATTCAACGCCTGGTTAGACTGTAATCCTGTCAAAATGGGACAAAACTCCACTATTTACAGTAAAACCAGGCGTCGAGTTCATATAGTATTTAACTGAGCAGTCTTTCCTGACCACTCAATTTTCTAAGAATTGTTGGAAAAAAGTACAGTTTAAACGGGTCTGAATTTTCGACTCGGGATACTACTTGTACTATTTCGATGTCGATGGTATTTATAATGTATCTTAAAGTCAAAATTATCAAGTATCAATCTATTAATGAATCATCTTATATAGTGAGTAATTTTGGATATAAATATCATCAAATATATTAGACTATTAATTACAAAATGTTATTTAGATCCATACGGTAATAATCGGTATTTATCATTACAAAACAATATGCGCACCTTATTTATATACTAGCAGAGAGAAGCATAGCAACTTACTACATTCCTTCTACAAAGTTCTTCATAATTAACAAAGTAATCAATTATCAAAGTGACGTTCACTCCAAATTAGCCGTTACATGATAATATTGCATAAAAAAAGATTTTGCAGTTTTACAGTTGTACAATTTTTAGTAGATTTCATAGAAATCTAATTATTGCAGTGGTCATCATGACGGAACTTTTGAAAAATTTTGCTATATTTCGACTCAGCTCGTCAAGCGGATTTAGAAAATGCATGTAGTTTAAAAGTTTATGTATGTATGTATTTATATAAATATATAGGATATAACGCAGCTTGTCAGGACGATAGTGTCTACAATTAGCAACGATCTCCACCAAACTCAACATACTTATTCTACAGATAAATACCGGTCCAGTTCGAAGATGAGCTTAATCGGTCAAGTAATTTAGAAATGGCAGGATTTAAAAATTTTCAAAATCTCGAAAATTCATTTTTCTTCACTTTCTTACTCGAATAACTTTTGAATGGGATAACTTATTGAATCTCTGTCAATTGCATCTGAAAGCTCTTTAAATAAGCTTCAATTTGAGTACTATATCTGAATGTTTAGTCTCAAAATTATGTTCGATTCTGCTATGCCAATTATGAAATTTGCTGTTGCACTAGTTTATTTTTTTTTTTTTTTGTATATAAGGTAAGAGCCCCAATAGCTACTCATATACCAGTACATGATCACTACATGTATTTGTATATCTATATTTGTGAGAATTTATAAGAAAATGGTTAATATTTAAATTACGATGAATTACGGCAAGGAGATTGAAAAAACCTAAGTGTTTTGTTTTAACACACATGAAGTGTGTTCTATAGTTAACGCCGTAAATTAACTATTCTTTTTTGTAGTCATTTTTTACACACTTTATGGTGCGTTAAAATCTATAGGTTGCTTCTGACGTTAAAACTGAGTAAAACCAATAACTTTCCGAATTTAAAAAATTTTCAATTCTTCTTAGCAGGAAGTTAAACAATTTATGATTAAAATTTTACAATTTATTTGAACTTTTGTTCGTTTGTACTCACATATTTATTAATTAATATTTAAAATAATCATAATAATATTAGTATTAGTAATAATAGTTCTGTGAACATGAATATAAATGAAAACATGAAATTACGTGCAATAGGAATGCAGAGTACTTTCGTATTAATTAAATATTCAAAATAAGCGAGATCACATTTTTTTGTTAAAATTTTTTTTCCTTTGTATTGGACATGTTTTAAATGTTTAATAAAATCTCGCATAACATCAATATAAATTCTCTTTAACTTTTATTATTGTTTTAGTTTTTTATTACAATATAATTGCTTTTTGTCCAATCGACACTTTTGTTCCGAAAAAAAAAAAAATTTATTTATCAAATTTATGTTGTTCACTTAATTTTGCTTCTTATTTTAACAATATATGTATATATTACATTATATTCCAAGCAGTATATTTTAGCAAAGTTGAAAAAGTTTAAAACTTAATTTGTTCAAGGTGTTCTTTAAATCTTTTTCGTTGCCCAACCAGGAGAATTACAAAAAAATTAGTACTATTAAGTAAAGTTAATATTACCTACTTCAAAGAAAATTATTAAAAATTTTCTAAATTGAATAATTATAAAATGAAATAAGAAAAAGGTTGTTTAATTAATAAAACGAAAATAATCCAATTATAATTTGGATTTAATTAATTGGAATAAAAAGTACCGGGTGGATTGTAGAAAGTGGATACTTAGTATTAAATATTTAATAACATCTTAATTAGCAGCTTAATTTCATTCTGAATTCATAAAGGTGTTATTAACGTTATTATCATTATTTTTATTCAAATACAAATAATATTTAATTAAATTATTCAGGTACGTAATCAAATAAATTATCTGTACATTTATAGAATCGTTTACCAACAAACTACCCATAAATTTATTACAAACGAGCCTGCGAATCGATAAGCTCAGATTAACAGTACAAAACTTTCCAAATTTAATTTCAGCCGTTCAAAGGCTTTCAAATTTAGTTCAACATCAACGGAACCATGTAAATGCCCGTCGATATCGAATTAATGGGTAAATTTAATGGATACAAACAAATGAATAAGTGTTTTCGATTTTTTTTTAATTTTTTTTTTTTTTTTACATAAAAGAGCTTTGTAATTACTCCAGTAGAAAGTTATAAAATAAAAAATCGTCAGGAACACAAAAGAGAATTTATTAAAATAAGCCTAAAAAGGGGTCTGAACTTTAGCGGTCGATCTGAACTTATTGACAGTCGTTACCCTAATTCGAGAACCTCGAAACTCGCATTTACAAAATTCAACAAAACCCGCCAAAAAGTATAATAGCGTAAAAGTTTGAAGCAAGGGTTTGAAGAAGCTTAAAATATTTATTTAATTAAACTTTTGTTATTACTTACTGGCGATCCTCCATTGAAAACTGCCAAAGTATGAAGGAGTCGAGACTCGTGCAACCCTGAGGGATTTTGAATCATATTTTGTGAATTTACTCATTCATTGCGCAAACACCGACACATGATTTTCTTATGTTAGTGATAAAAATCATTTAATTGTTTCTAATTGAGGCTACGGTGACTTTAATTAAATATTATAATACAACAAATATAAATATTATAAGCATTTTATATTAAAGAGGTTTATTATTTTTACTTGTACAACATTCCTGAAATATCAACATCCCTGGGCTTTATAAACGTAATGGCTTACGACTTCTATTGGGCACTGGGAGAGACAAGTCGGACACAATAGTCCGCTGCATCCCTTAGAGAGTGTAACCAGCTATCAAAAGAAACTTACCGTGGTAAGAAAACAAACTTTTATTTCATATGATTAACTCATATTCATTTTTATTTATGTACATATTTATATATTTATATATATTTGTAACTTATGTTTATATTTTTTTTTAGTTTGACTTATAACTATAACACGCTCCCTTTGTACTCGCATCACACGACTTTGTTCAATACATTCATCACTTTTACCTAAATTCAAACTTTATTACGTGTTAAAAAATAAATTTCATTTATCTTAATAATTATTTGAATAGAAAAACTTTTGTTCTAAAACTGAAAATTGACTACCTATGAAGCTTAAGGCGGGTCTTCTGGTATGACGCCCTGATTTTTGAGAATTTTTTTGGGATTTTTTTGTAAAGATCGATGAAGAGATAGAACTTTGAACTTTTTACCATTTATTCATACATATTTCAAGAGTATACAGTTAAATTTTTAGCTAAAAACATTCAGTAGAATTAAAGTGATAGTGGTCTGAAGACACCCGCCTGGAAAATAATTGACGCTCACTTCCTCCATGATATCAGCTGATTGGCTTATTTGAAACAAAAAAACCAGGCGGGGTTTTAATCTGTATACTTAAATATACCGAGTGGGCTACGATCAAAGAAAAATTTTGAAAATTTCTATTTTTTTTATATCAAAAAAATTTTTAGCTAAAAATTTAACTGTATACTCTTGAAATATGTATAAATAAATGGTAAAAAGTTCAAAGTTCTATCTCTTCATTGGTTTTTACAAAAAAATCCTAAAAAAATGCTCAAAAATTAGGGCGTCAAACCAAAAGACCCCCTTAATCTATATATATATATATAGGGAAAGTGGGCTTCGTAGACCGTCAATCACGCAAAAACTACTGAACATATTGACATGGGACTAGGACCATTCGACGCGGAATGAATTGTAGATGGTTATAGGCTACTTATTTTTCGAATTCCATCAATCCTTCACCATTTTATTTCTATTTAACTTTGATAAACATTTTTTCCCGCCGACAAAAACAAAAGACGAGCATTTTTCTTCAATTCATTTGTTTTTTTATCGGCATGAAGGGTATTACGTTTTTTTTTTTTTTTTTTTGAGAATTTAGTTCCATCTACCATCGCGTGGGTGGATGCGTAGGCAGATGCAAGGGCGGATGCGTGGGTGGAAAATTTCACTAATTATTTCATTTAGGCATGAAGGGTATTACGTTTTTTTTTTTTTTTTGAGAATTTAGTTCCATCTACCAACGCGTGGGTGAATGCGTGGGCAGATGCGTGGGAAGATGCGTGGGCGGATGCGTGGGTGTAATATATATAAGCGAAATAGGGTTTCTATGACTAAAGTTGACGTCGAAACTACTGAAGCTATCGGGATGGGACTGCTACCATTCGACGCAGAATTTTCCGTAGATGGTTATGGGCTACTTATTTTTTGGATTTTATCAACCATTTCTCATTTCTTTTACGATTTACTTTTACATACATTTTTTCCTGCTAAGAAAAACAAAAGACTTTCATTTTTTATTCATTTGTTTTTAATACGATTTTTTTTTGTTTTTATTACATAACCTTGATATTTGATTGATTTAACGTCATTTAAAAAAAGTTTAAGAAAAAGAAGCTAATTATTTTTGGTGAACTAAGTGTCGAAAATTTATGTTTATATGCTGATCGTATGTTTGGTTATGATCATTATCTGAAAATTAATTAGTTTCATGAAATAAAATAGTTAGATATCTATGAAATCTACTGAAAATGTTGTTGTTTATAAACTAGAACTTTTTGAAACATGAAATTTCAACCATATCGAGATTTAATAACATTTACTAAAAATTTCCTTACAGCAAACGTCTCTTTAGCAGCGGGAAAAAAGTAATTGCTAGGTTTCCAAAACTTAACATTACATGTAGTAATTTGGTCAACAGATTAAGAATTTTATATACATGTTATTTTTGGTGATTACATAACTTATAAATTGTTCTTATTGCAGGATCGCGGGAATGTATCTGATTAAAATGAATGCATTTTCCAAACACTGGGTATGTGAAAAATAAATTTGGCTACTTATTTAAATAGAATTCGTAAAAAACATGTTAAATTTATTTTCTATAAAATATTGATGTCACTGAGAAAATTTTAAATAACAAAAAAATTCTTCGCAATTGAAGCTAGACAGATTTCAACTTTACTTATGAGACTTGCAATGACTTTAAATAAACTTTCAATACTCATTTGGAATCTATGCAAATCAAAACAATACTCTAATTAAATTTCGTCTAGATCTAAAAATGCAATTCTATAAAGCGCCCAGCGAAGCGGGTGGGTAACAGCTAGTTACAAATAATTTTGAAAGATTGTCAGTTTATAGCCTCCGAATTAAACAAGTATATTAATGTCAATTGCAATAATCAGCAATTAATTGTTTTGTTAATTGAACAAAAATCGCTACCTGCATTCGATAGCTGAAAAAATATCACCCGCTTAGGGAACCATACAAATGAATGTACATACTATGTATTTATAATTGAAGCGGATTAAATCACTGAAGATTGTAGATTGTCACTAAGTGTATCTAGAGTAGTAAATATTAAATATTAAACATTAATCATTAAATGTTGGTGAAGTATTTGATCAGATTTCAAATGAACATCCCACTAGAAAATTAAAGTGTACTCTCATAACGCTCTCATTTTCAAGTGCACTCTCTGCAAGTGAAGCTTTATCGTATAATAATCGTAATATTTCTCTTTTACGAGCCTTTAATCCTCATACCTACTGCAGCTATATATCTGTAAAGCGTACAGCGCAATACCTACAATCTTTCATTGTCTATACAGATTACTTTTAGTTATTGCAAATACGACTCCAACGAGAATTAGACGCTGAACTAAGCAGATCAATAAAAAAATTTTAAAAAAAGTTTAAACAATAAAAAGTGTCTTCCTATTCTACAGAATAGGTTAAATTAAATCGACTCGACTGAGAGCAAAATCAATTATCCGAATTGTATAAGGTCAGTAAGCAGAGTTCAATCGTCCAAACACTAGTTCATATATCTATATCTAATAAACTCTATATCTAATATGTGAACGAAATATCAGAGAGAAGAGTAATGATCAAAATCGAACCGCAGAATCGAGAAAATTTAAAGCCTCGAGTACTATTTTACGCCGTATATATTTTTACTCATGCCTTTTTACCGATTTAAAAAAATGTTTGTTCATTTATTATTACTCGTTTCTTTTATTTTATTTTATTATTTTCTTCTAACGCCCTTGCCATCCTCTTTACTCGGCACCACTCCATTCCACTCTACTAGCAGGCGATATTTTTTTACTCGATATCGGGCACTTGGATATTTCATATTTTTTATGGTTTTTTATTGTTGCTTTTTTTATCAATATTATTCAATATTTTACAGTGGATTAAAGTGTGTATTAAATTGAGTATTTCTTCATCGATTTATACAAACGTTATCAGAAAACACCCGCCGGCAGTGTTTTGCCATACGTGGGCAATTCAATCTGATGCACCGGGCATTGTTTTATCGCTGGATCGCAGATCGCATACTTGATTTATATCGATGCAATTATTATAATATTTGGTGGCAGTAACACCATAAATAAGCTCGAAAGCGGGAAAAATTGTAAGAAAGAAGAGCTTAAATTATTATTATGATTGTTATCATATTTTTGGGTTTTATTTTTCAGCGTTTTCGTTGGAGCACATTTTTTATTCATAACCGACGGGAAATTCAACACTTGTTTTTATACTTTTTTCGTCAACGTTATTATTGTTTACTTTCTCTCCATACATAATACTTTTCACAATTTAAACCATTTTTTACTCGTATGCTATTTGTAATCGTAAATATCCGTCAAACGTAATATAAAACTGTACGTTTTTAACAACGCTACGTCACTTTTTTGACCGTGATTCAATAAAGTAAATAGAAAACTGATGTGGCAAAAAAATAACTTTATTAATTTTTTATTAAAAGACTACATTTTTCATCGATTTATTTTTGATTTTCAATGGATTTTGGAAGTTTATGAAGTATTGTTTTGTATTTTCTTTTGGAGATTACAGGAAAAAATATTAAATAAATATATTGGAGATAAATTTAATTACGGCGAGAGATTATTTATTTTACACGCTTATTTGGAGAAATTTTTTAATACAAAATAATTATTGAACCTGGTGACCCATGCAAATATTTTGATCAAATAACAATTGTAGTTGTTAATTTTATAATTTGTAAATACGCCTGATACTTATTATTGATATTAAAAATAAATTATTTTTCATTAGAAAATATTTTCATTTACTCATTTTCATGGAATATAACTATCCGTTCTTTCATTACGATATTTTGTGAAATATTTCGTTGGTAACATTAATTTGTTCAGTTTATTTATGTATGAACTTAGTGGATAAGGTTTTTGCACTCGTGCGTTAATGCACACGCTTCGCTTGTTGCGCTAACACACCCTTAGTTAAAACCCCATCTACTCAGTTACATAGTTAAATGTATTGTCAACAGACGGTGTTGCATGTTTTCAAATCAAAAGTTTTTAAGATAAATTTAGTTATTAATATAAATTTCAAGATAGAATTTTAATTTTTAAGGTCGGTCAAAAATTAAAAGATATCTAGCCGTAACATATAAAAATACTTTTTAAAAATACTGTACTGACATGGGTTTTCTCTGTGGTTTCTCCTTTTGTCACTATTCCAACAGCCTATAGAAAGAGGTGAGGAATAGGGCGAATACAGTACAGAAAGCACAAGTTGGTCCACAGCCGCAGTGATAATAAGGAAGCTGAAAGTTTGAATGAAATAAATATGTGCGAAATATAAGGTGGATAATAAGGAAAATATAGGAGTGAAAACGAGACGTGCTGAGGTCCAATAGTAAGTGCACTTATTATCATGATAATAAAAAAAAATTGAAAGTAACAATCAGCCTTGTAAAAACCAAGACCGGTATGCAAGTAAAAAGTGGATTATTATTATTATTACTTTTTAGAAATAAGAAACATGATGACGATTTTCATAAATATTTTTTAAAGCTTACAAATTCGTAAGTCTACATTTAAAACTTTAAATTGAAATTTTGTCTAAAAAATTGAAAACTCAAAAAAATTGATAAGGACAGTTTTATTCAGTACATACGGATTCAAACTTTTCTTAAAAAATTTCTACTTTTTCTTAAAAAAACTTTCTGAAAACAATAATTCCGTAAAATTTAAGATTCGTGTCCCTATAAATAAAAATTCATACGTTTAATAGAAAATATTGTTGCCCCCAGGACCCCGAGTCGTAAAACGGGCAGAAATAATTCCCAGTTGAATAAACTTTTCCCGTGGCGACCTGAGACAATCATCAATCGAGTCGGGCAATCTCCAATTTTCCGGCTCGTATAATCTCGAGAGAAATTTTCGTTTAGCTGCGGTACGACGACGAGCTAGTAAAGTGGGTAGTGAACCCATCTGTACACGAACCTCCGTCCACGAGAAAACGTGGAATAACCCATCACTTGTACATATGACCGATACGAAACTAATTCCCCTTATCCCACCGGGATTGATTGATTGCACAAGATTTCATCGATTGTGCATTTCTATTTGATTCTATTCTATTCTCTAGAATTCAACCTCCTTTTCTTCTGTTCCATCTATTTGTCTTCGTCTGTTACGGTTTTCAGCCAGGCGTCTCTCCAAATCCTGAGCTTTTAGCCTTAATAGAAACAAACAGAATTAGAAACAGGAACCGAACCAAACCAAACCAAACGTAAATATGCAGAAACAGAAATAAAGGCACCACCTAAGAAAGCCACCTCCATACCTCAAGTTACCCCTAAGTACTCGTCTCTAATAAAGAGAGCAGTGCTGACCTGTACAGGCAAACAGTAAGTAAAGTGATTCAAGATTCAACAGCTAGACAACAAAGAGTGAATCTATGTACGGCTTCCTTTCGTTGGATCTCGACGTAAACGCACCGGATCAACAACCCTTTCGATAAATCCTCGGGGTATTTTGCGGCGATCCATAACACACAATCCTAATGTAGAGTGTAGAGTGCGGAGTGTGCAGGTGTGGATGCACCTATCCCGTCGAAGCAATACAAGCTATAAGCCAGAAGCTTGCACCGTACTACCACGGTACTAGTCCTACTCCACATCCACAATAAATGTAGTAAGCGCCTGCGTTTACCCCGGCACTTGCGCAACTTCGATTTACCCCGCATATATCCACAAGCTCCCTCCCCTGGAACTCCTGCCCCTTCTTCAACTTGTTCTTGCTTCTTGCTTCTTCCTACAGCAACCCCTATACCTATATTCATAGATACTAACTAAACCATTAGAGAGAGAGTTTGTCTGACTACGACACCGACTATGACTATGACTAGTCTCTTCTACCCCTGGCTAACCGTCGGCTCACTACACACTACACGCAACTCTACTGCTATACTGTTGCCAACCCTGCACTCATCTCAACTACCCCTTCTTTTACTCCTTCACCATCTACCATCCACCATCCACCCTCAGAGTCTACACCACGCTGTCTACTCTCCTACTATCAAAATGTGTGCATCCCCGTTGGCAATTCTCGTCACGCTACGAAGGAATCAGCAGTAGCATTGCGCGCTGCTACGCGAAACGATCTTACGCGTTATTTATTGTATTAGATTGTTTTGTACAGTTACGCTTATTTATATTTATTGTGATTTTAACATTGTTGGTATTCGAATTTATGGTAAAAAATATTGAAAAAATAACAAAAAAAAAGTTCACCAAGAGAGCTGTTTTTCAATCACTTTAGAAGAAGGAAACAATTTACCGTTGAAGGAGTTGATTTCTTACCTGTCTAGTGTAGTTCCTCTGCAGAATATAAGGAATTGGTACGGCGGAACCCCTGGAGAATGAGGTCCCGCCGGAAAATCTCGCCGGCCGGCGGGTAACGCTGCTCTGTTAAAGTTTTTGTTGGGTTGTTTATGGAGATATTTATGTTTTAATGGGAACATGTGCTGGCTAGAAGTATACAAATCGGTTAGATAAATGAATATACTTATGAGAGAGTAGTGTACCTGCGGCTCACCACTGACATCCTGAGCAATAAACGTCCATGACCGTAAATGCCAGAAAGTTGGGCTTTGGAATTTAAACCGACGGATATAACGACAACCGGGACCAGGACCAGAGAAAAGGAAGAAAAGAGAAGAGAAGTTAATAGAAGAGAAAGAGGAAAAGTGGATGGGAAGAGAACGAAAAAAGGACGAGGTTCGTTTCTGTCTATACATTATTCAACGGACCGTGTGTTTTTGCTTATACACAAACTAGTTTTTAATTAACGTTTTTCCGGTAAATATATGCAGTGGTTACGCGAATTTTAGCCTTTTTTAACGGAAAAAGGATCTTTAAATAATTTATCTGCTTTTATTTTTACCCTGGGAATACTTTTGTGGGGATGGTTGGTTACAAATGCACTGTTTTTAAATTTCGTGGTTATTTTTATTGTGTTTGTTGTTTCTGGAAAATGTAAATTAAACTTTTGATGATTGTGTTGTTTTACCGCTTCCGAAAGTTGTGGCAGAGTAAGGAATTTTAGTGTTATTTATAATGTAACACTCAATAACTGCCAAGTTAACTTTTTTGTGACGGTTTAACTCTGAGAATGTGTTGCTTGTTGTTAATGACGTTGATGTGTGGGAAATTACCACACTATATATGTTTTTTTGATCACGTTAATGCATCGATGTCAAGTAGCGCTTTTTGAGTGTTATTGGCTAGAAATATTTAAATGTTTTGGAATTTTTTAATACTGTAAGCTCGCTTATTTTAATTTCGAAATTTAAAATTTATGTACCGACGAATCATATCAGAAAAATCAATTAAAATGATAAAATAATGATCTAGTAACTTTTTATATAATTAATATACGGTAACTCAAATTGTAATTTTGATGAGAAGTTTAAACTTTTAGATTAACAAATTTTATTTTGAACCAACTAATTAAATCGTGTTTGCAAAATTTAAATAGACTATGTACATTTGTAAAGCTCAATACCACTAGTAGCGGACGCGGTTACGATGCGACTTTCAAGCCAATGATTCCGGGATTTAATAATTCATTGCATTTCAAGGAGTTTCAAATTCTCTAGTTTCAGTAAATGTTTATTAGTAAAACAATATACTATTACTACCATGAATTCAAAAGTTGGAAAAAATAATACACTGACAAAATTAATTTTCTTTTAGTGCAGGTAAAGTTTTTTGTTTTCATATAAAGAACAAAAACGTGTCAAGTAAGACCAAATTAATGTTAACTTGTTTACAGAATATACTTGAGTTTCTCTTTCACGTCCTTGCATATGTTGAGTCAACACAAAAAATGTAAATTTGAGTTTCTTGTTTATTTAAATTCAACGCTGTGTTTATGTTGAAAGTACCCTACAAAAATATTAATAAGTTTACACATTAATCCTGTTAAATATTTAACACACAACTTTTGTTAAGGCAGTCACTTTTCATGATTTGTTTTGAATCAACACAAAAATTTGGAGTTAGTGGTAAATTTAACAGAGTAACTGCTAAATTTTTGGTAATATTTTTTTTTCGGTATTGCTGAATTTTTATTACTCTAAATAAACAACTTGACATGTTTTTTCTTATATATTTTTACTTGGTATATTTTCGGTGTATAAATCAAATTTTTTATCGATTTGGAGTAAAAACTTTTTTATTAATTCTATCAAACAAGGGGTAGTTAAAAAAATTATTTGCACACTTTCTTAGATAAAAATTTTTTGTCAAGTTTCAATTTTTTTAAATGATGGCAATAATCCGAGCTAAAATTAAATTTTAATTAAACGAACCAATTTAACCGAACATCGAATCTGTATTTTCTTAACACACTGGAATAAATGCAACAATCTAAAGATCGTATAAATTGAGAATTTTAAAGTAACTTTTATATTTTTCAAGCAATTTCATTTCTGCAAAATTAAACTGAAATTTTTCAAGTATGTAACTGATGAATAAAGTTGATTTAAAATTAAAGTTTGAAAGTGTTCTTAGAGACAAGCCTTTTTGAGGTATAAGGTACGACTTTAAAAGACAAACTGAAAGAGCTTTGTTTACATTCAATGTGCATTTACCGAGCTTTAAAGTCGAGTTCATCCAATGTACACGGGCTTATAACTAATAGCATTTGACGCGACTCTACACTTTTCTTCTTTACTTAGTTCCTTACTTTGCCAAAAACTAAAAAAGTCATCCTCGAATTCGTACTCATACTCATACTCATATTTACTTTTACGGACATTCTAGCTTGCCGGGGATCATTACACATTTTCTTTTTACTTAAATTTATTTTAAAGTTTTCCTTTACTTTGCACTCGGCTGTAGGATACGTTTCTCTAGTGATTTGGCTGTACGTTTGACGTTGTAGATGGAGACCACCGGGAAGTTCCTCTACTTTACGATAATTCTGCTACAATGTCACGTACACCCTCTCGAGTCTTACAACGTGCCCTGTGCCTTCAATTCTATGTGTCTCTGCTGGCTACAAGACGAGGATGAGTTTACACGGATGGACATCAGCTGCCTGGGTGTTTCTTTTTCTCGATTTCCCGGTAGGTCAATAATATGTAATCACGTCATTTTTTTCTTGCTTCTCCTAAAATATGAGATCCTAATATGATTTCTTACAAGGCAGCCTGGCAAAATTGGATTTTTCGCTCGATAAAATATTATTTCAACTGTCAATATTTATTTTTGTAATGAAATATTTTAACTCTTAATCGATCAAAAATATGAAGTTGAAAGTTACAGACATTTAATATTTTTTTAAAAAATAAATTAGTACAGAAAAACAAAAAAAAATTTCACTTGAAGAAATTATAAAAAATTATGGATGCAGATTTTTAATAACAATTTATTTGATTAAAAAATTATGAAAACTGTCCAACGTCGGATAATTTCAGTATAATTTATTTAAGAACCAAAAATATAAACTAAAAAATCTGGAGTGAATTTTTAATTCAAACCCACAATGTCATCCGAAGTTTTAGAGTTAAATTAAATTAAATTCTTCTTTCTTCCGTATTAAACACGGTTTTTTGGCAGAGTGATTTTTAAATGCGTAATTTTATTTGAATTTACATCTATGCTGATTTTGTTGTCTTCTGATCTGGAAAAAAAAAGATTGTTCATATCAAAATAAAAATATTGTGATACTCTGAATACCGATACTTTGCTCAAAACAATACCTAGCTTAGTTGTGAGTTTACTTCAATAAAATATTGAAATTAATTAATTAATGTCATCAATAGATTGATATAGAAAGAATCTTAATAATTAAAACTTATTATTTTATTTTCCATCGATTTTTACAGCCATCAAAAATGTGAATAATGTATACTTTTGAGCAGTTTGGGTATAGTTCTAAGCAGAGCAATAACAAGTTTCGTTATCAGAACAAGAAATATCATTAGTGAAAAAATATTGTTTTTTTTTAGTGTATAGTATTTTAATAATACTTTTGTTAAAAGGTTCTAAAGAGATATTTTCTATCAGAAGTTAAAAAAAAAAAAATAAGTTTGCATGAAAAAATTAATACTAATATAATATAGACACACCTTTTTAGTAAAAGCTTTTTGTTTCTTCGGTTTTTTCAAACTATTGTTATTATTCGAGATTTTTTGTTATTTATTTGACAAGTCATTTAATTTGGATAATAGAATTATTAAGGTGGGTGAAACATTTTCTTCTTTATATTATTAAAACAAATCATATTAATTTTTTTATTTTTATTTTTATACGGTATGATATTATATGACTAGCCTTAGGGTATAAGTTGTAGCAAATAAAAAAAAAAATATTTTCTTCTACATGACTCATAACGCAAACCGCTTCAAGATATTTTCGAAATTGATATCGATTTATAAGAAACTTATTACTTATGACGAAATGTTTGTCGAGAAAAGTCCAAATGGCGATCGGAAAAAATGGAATAGGTGATAAGAAATCAAATAAACTTTGCGATCATTTATTATAAAAATTTATTCATAGTATCTATAATTATGCTTTGGCAGAATTACAAATAAAAATTTTTAATTGAAATAGTACCGAGGTATTTAAAGTATAGTTTTCCACCAAATCAATTTTTTTAAATTTACTTAACGTTTATCATTCAAATAATTCAACATCAATCGTTAGAAAATGAGTCATGCATTAGTGTGTTAATTAAGTGCTATGGGAATTTTTCGTAACATACTATTGCATAACAGGGTTCAACTAAGAAACTCTTCCTAAGATTTTTATAAAAAAATAAACTTACATTATGTCAGACATAATTTTTTTTAAAAAGCTTCATAGTTACATACTGAAAAAAAATATAAGCCCGACGTCGATATATTTTGGTACTATAGCAATATTTATATAAGCTATGCACTAATACACTACAATATTTTTTCAGTAGCACAGCGATACTTGTATAAGCACCAAACTAATATGAAGTTTTAGTCCGTCCACAATACGTATGAGCTCAATTTTTAAACGGATTTATTAAAATTGAAAAGTAAAACGATATAGAAGTTACGATATAGAAGACGTTATAAACACCGTTATAAATAAACTATTAATATAATCATTTCTCATGATACTGAAATTAGTAGATATCTGACAATTTTAAGAATTTTCATAACTATTCAATTATTATGAAAAACCTATTTTTAAAAATTGACACTTGTAATTTTTTAAAATTTCTATATGTCCAATTTTTTCGTTTAATTTTTTTCGTTATAATTTAATTGCAATAAAAATCTAAAAAATTTTTAGATGTCCGTTAAATTCAGTATCATTAATTTCTTTCGATTTATTACTATTTGCTGCTAATAATATACTGCAATTGACTTTTTAACAATCAATTAATCAAATAAATTTTTAATACATTAAAATTTTAAAAACTCTATAATTAACAAAATATCTATAAGTACATGAATTGATAATATAATATACTTTAAACGCACAAGTCTATCCTGATTTCATATTTTACCGTTGAACAATGCAAACATATGAGCGAATAGATATACGGGAATCTTCTCACTTTATTAACTGTTAATTTGCTATAGTATTGTACAAGAAATATAATCCCTATACTGATACTGATTTTTCTGATAATTCAGACACTCATATTAAAACCACTTTAATTGGTATTTGTATAATAGAAAACTCATTTTTTGTTTCAATACAATATAGTTTTTTTTTTTTTTTTTCGAGTGATTTCTAATTTGTTTTTTCAATGAAGTTAAAATAATAAGAATCTTTAACGAGAAAAAAAATAAAACTTTGGACTATTTTTAAATTTTGAACAATGAAAAATTTGAAAACAGATATGAATCTGGCAACTTGAGAGTGGGTTTGGATTAAAAATAAATTCGTATCTTTTGTAAATAAAGTGAAAAATTTGAAACACTGAATTATATTTTTTCATAATAAATTTGATAAATTAAAAATAGAAGCAATAGCTATCTAAATTAAAAGAAAAATAATATTTCAATCCCCTAAAAAACATCCTTTTCAAACACTTGCAAAAGCAACAAAACCAATTACTTAACTCCTACTAAAACTCATCTTCTATTTTCCACTGCAAGTTCTACATGCATTGTTCAAAATTATCTAGTCTCCTTTGAGAACCCTCGCTTATCTGGCAGTGAGTCCCAATTAATGTACAATACACACTATTTCGGGTCGTAAATCCCTGACATAATTTTCGAAATATAGCTAAAGAAATCTCGAAAAATGTTATTCCGGGGCGAGTTTTCCCTTAAGTAATAACTGTAACAATAAAAGGGTGTAAATTATTAAGTATAAAGGAATAAAAATAGAGTAATAAAGCTGGAATTTTCGAGCGAAAAAATTTCACGTTCCATTCATGCAACAAAGTCTATTGTACTCCTGTATACTTGAAGCGAAAAAAAAAACAAGTCCACCACTTGATGTACAATCGCACCCATATGCACCAGATTTTTACACAAGAGTACGTACACGTATCCAGTGCCGCACCACACTCATATTTTTTTCATCTATACAGTCATATATATCTTCACAAAAACGCAAGGGATGCCTTTGATGATCGACTAGGAGGTACATTCGAGGAAACCACATCAAAGACATCTCGTATCATTTTTCAAATTGTATACACGTTTTCTCGCGTTTTTCACTTACACCTCAACATACGTTTATGCATGTATATCTTCTCACATATATGGAGAGTTTCCATACCAGTTATCCACACGAATATAAATATAAACTCTTATTCTCAGGTATAAAGTATGAATGTACATTTACTATTTCGTATGCACTTTTCAAAAGGATATAGACACATTTCCGTAATTTAGTCTTCAACATTTTTTTAACTATTTTCCCTAGTACTCCGACGTAAAAACACTTGTTCTGTCTGGAGTACCAACCTAGTTTACTACACTAGTCTTCATACCGGCACAGTTCGTATAGTATACACGACTCATATTCATACATCCTCACATCCGAACATTTGTATACATGAAAAGATTCCCACAAACTTTAATGAGTATTTTTGTTTTTATTTAATGAAATTATAAAAAAATATTTATAATCTGGATATAATTAAGGTAACTACACCCATAAACATTGAGTATGAATGTGGGTGTAATATAGTGCAGTAGTTAACGAATGATAAGTGACTTTTAACATCTTATGAATCCCCTAAAATCTAGCGTTAATCCGTTCCAAGTTCCTTTGCTATACTCCACTGGCTACGATCCTCCAGTGCAATAATTTTAAAAGTGCGGGTGGTTTATAAACTGGTAAATTCATAACTACTTGAGCACAAAAACCCACTGTTTTACTGTATACCTGCTCGAGATGGTACAGCCGAATGGGTTTTTCACTGTAATTTTGTAAAAATTTTACTGAATAGTACAGATGATTATTGTGAAATTTTTATATACTGAATTTTGTAGTGAAAGAACAACTTTTTTTTCTATAGTTCAATTTTTCTGCTTCCAATCGTTGTATTAAATATATATATTCATTTATTTATTACTACTGCACTGACTACTAACATGCAGAATAATATCATGTGTACTAATAAGGTTACTAGATGAGTGATGCAACATAAGTTGCAATACCATTTACAACACTAACTAGTAAAAATTACTCCATGATAAATTACGACTGTAATTTTTACTACTACATAGTTCAATTTTTCTGCTTTCAATTATTTTATTGAATAGCATTTATTAGATTTCATCATTTTTCGTAAAAGTTAAATTTTGGATGATTAAAATATATCATATGTATCACGTATTTAGAGTTAAAATTTTTCTCAATTGAGCGACAATTAAATAAAAGCAGATGAAGAATTAAAAATATTACGAGTCCTAAATTTTTTAAACTAACTTTCAATTAGTAAATATGTATATTTTTTCAATCACGTTAAAAAGTAATTAGACTGATTCATATTTTTATCAGTTGGTTGAATGTAAAGTATTTTCCAATATAAAATATAATAAATTTGTTAGTTCAGAAAATCTGAATTTGAGAAGGTTGTGATCTAATAATGATTTGAATAATGTCGAAAAAAAGTCGAGCTGGAGAGGCAGCTTTGAAAATTTCAAATATTTATAATTTATTTTTCATTAACTCGTAACTAATTTTTTCATACTAAAATACAATGATATAAGACAGTGAAGTAACAAAGTTTTCAGTATTACTACACTGTAAAAAAAGCGGTGTTAAAATGGACTCATTTTAACACCGCTATGTAACACCTGTGTATTAACACCGATGTAGCGTCGCTCTTTTGCGGTGTTAAAAATCTGGTGTTAAACCGGTGTAACAGTAGAATAATTTTACACCATATCGGAGTATGAATATTACATGATCCATAAAACACAATTAATATTCAATATTTATCAAAATGAGACAAGTAACATTTATTTAAGAATTTTCAATTTATAAAATTACGCAGAAATCGATTTAATGAATGTTATACAAGTTAAATAGTATTTACAATATTAAATGTTTAGGAACAATATAATAATTATTTTTATCGTAACCATGATGTTTCTCATAATATAATGGATGTTTTAAACATGAAAAATCTACAGCTGTGCAAAAATAAATTATCTATATGAAAATCATTTAAAAAACGTTCAAAATTGTCGTAAAATTGTTCTAGAAATGTTTCAAATTTGTTGTAAAAACACTCTAAAACTGTCCAGAAAATGTTCCAAAATTGTCTCAAAAATATCCGAAAAATGTCTCAAAAGTATTTAAAATTTGTTCTCAAATAGTTAAAAAAATGTTTTAAGATTATTCAAAAAAGGTTCCACATAAGATTTAAGGACAAAATTTTAACTATATTGCTTCAAATAAATTGCATTGATTCTAAAATTATCTTAGAAGTATTCCGAAAATCTTAAAAAAAATACTTAAAAGTTATGAAATAATTACTAAAATCCACTATTTTAGAGTTTCCGATTATCTATATGATGTCCTAAAATTGTCCTTTAATAATGGTGTTGAAGTAACACGGATCGAAAATTTACACCGAGAGAATTTCACACTACACGGCCATGTAAAGTGCTCTGGGTCCATTTTTACATCGAAATTTTTTACAGTGTATTTATTTTAATCAAAAACTTTTATCTACTTTATATTTTATTATTTTAAACTTTCTAAATTAAATATTAACTTTTTTTTTATTATTTATCTTTAATTATTAAGCACAAAAAGTTTAATTATAAAAATTGTGTTACATAAAATATTATCAACACCGGAAAATTTATAACACCGATTTAACACCAAGAAAAAATATTTACACCGCGACCGGTGTTACTGCTACACCGATTTCGGTGTTGAATTTAACACCGGAATTTTTAACACCGTCCACCGCATGGACTCACACCGGTTTTTTTTTACAGTGTACGATTGCGTCTTTAAATACCACACGGTGTAGTAAAAAAATTTTAAGATGGCATTAATGTTTTTTTCTCCACTGAATTTACTTCAAGATGTAGTCAATCGTACTTACAATGTAGTATTATATCGTTTACGACAAAAATAGTATGAATACAAGTAAATATAAATTTGTGTAGTAACAAGAACAACAGAAGTTGTTTATTATACACCAATCAGAAGTTATCGTACTATATATTTAAACTTTATCATGGTAGTAAATAGGAGTACTGCTGGGGCTGAATACTCGAAGTGTCACTTATGCTGGTACATATGTTGATGCGATAACCTCAAATTGTACTTAAAATTTAACTAGTCTAGTGTTGTTAACGTTTACACCGCTTTTTTGTGTACATAACAATGAAAAGTAAAAATGAATGTAAATTTTCACGGTGCAGTATATTCTAACTGTGCTTATAGTTGCTTATAGTATGATAGTAATAATATTGTTTAGAATATATAATGCATGCATGAAGGGTGTGCAGTGGATATTGGGTAGCGTGGAGACTAGCATACTGAATACTGCATTTTCCTCACAATTTATATCCATTATTTCCTGAATACCGGGAGAAAGCATTAATACGGATGTACAATGGAAAACAATAAGCGGTGTACAGGGATACCACAATGCACTTTAACTTTACCTTCTGGCCCTTTCCCTTCTATATCCCCGATTTTCTCGGACCAATGCCGCCTACCGCCTTATTACCATTGTTGTTGTTAAATAATTTAAGTACTTTATATACAAAACATTTAATCTATTGTTGACGAAGAGAACTTTCATAGCAGAGGTCTCAGTCTTTTGTTATTGACTCGACAAAGAGAAGTTTGTTTGATCTTTGACTGAAAAATCCAAGAGAAGAGGAGCTGAAAAAGAGTTGGGAACAAGTTTAGATACAGAAGAAGAGGGAAAAAGAGATGAAAATTAAAGTTTATCCAAAGTTTTATTTATCCTCAGATGTATCGGTGAGTTATGTGGCGCAGCTGGACATCGTGAAATCGGGGATGCTGGCGCTGGAAAATGACGCACTGGTGAGCTTGTCGGGAATCGAGGCGCTCGGGCTCATGAGCAATCGTCTGGCCACCGTCGGGGAGAAGTCTCTCGTGTGAGTGTTTGCACTACTTGCTCATATGTATGTAATACTGTTTTAGGAGCTACGCTATAGTAATAGTATTATATGGAGTATGGAGAATGGAGTTCTACTACTTCGACCTTTACTCTTTACTTGCCTCTCCAATCTTCATCGATTTGGGTTATATGTATATGTATAGAGTTACTGCACTTGTACTTTTATTTCATTTTTTTGCTTCCCCTTTTTTTTTATTTTAGAGTTTTGTTGATCGCGACCCGGTGTATTTTACGCCCACGGAAATTGTCTTTCATCGATTACCTGGGCTCTCGGTCTCACTCGATCTTTATTTTTCATTCTAATTTTTTACCTTTTGTTTATTTTATTATAATTTATTTTTTTACCTGGGATTGAACTTTTTATTAGTCGTATACTTTTTTTTTTATTTTGTTATCGGGTCGTTTTTTTTATTCTCAGGTAAATTAACGTTTATTCAATAGAAATTCTGTCAATGATTTCGTATAGCAGCGTTGTGAATAAAGTGTCGAAATATCAATTTTCTTTACAAAAAAAAAAAAATTACAATAAATTAACATGTGTATATTACCGAGGGTGATTTAAAAAATAAATTTTTTTACTCAGAAACAAGCTCTAAAGTTATGTATAGGCATAAAAATGAGCCTGAAAAAGGCGACGCGCAAAATTTTAATATTAATATTAAGCTTATCTTCTAACAGCTCACTTTTATACTTAAACGGAACTTTTGAGCTTGTTTCCGAGAAAAGAAAATTTTTTTTTTTTTAATCACCCTTTTACCATTATCACTTACATGAGTGATATTGGAATCCAAACATCGTAATAATTTTTTTTTTATGAAAAGAAAATTTATTCATAAGATATATCGGCTGTCCGTATCATCTCAATAACTCTCTAATCTCCTACCTTTTGATATATGTGATCTATTATCAACTAATTTGATATAAAATTTATTTTACCACACTCTGAGGCTTATATTCCTTGAAAAAAAATTACTCATATCTTAGCAAAAATAATCATTGAAACTAGGTTAATAATATTCACATATAAAGCCGTGACAAATATTAACAATTTATAAAATATTAATTTTTATGTTAAGCAATAGTAATTCTGTAATAAATCAGCATTATTTACTTTATTCTATAATACATGTTACTGATCTAATTTTATACATTATTAATTACCATTAAATATATATATGATACCTGAAAAAAAAAATTCCATGTCAACAAAATGGCATTAATTCCATAAAAAGTTATTCATTTAAATTTGATTTTTTGATTAATTAATTAATAACTAATTGTTCATTGAAATAATTTTAAATTAAGGAATTCAAGTATCCGATGACGATGTCGATATTTATTTTTTTCTATGATATTTTATGTTTCAATAAATAAAATACTGTCAATATTTTTATAATTAGTCATATTGATTCGTGATGTTTACAAAAAATATAACACTCCAGCGTATAAAGTAGTAATATAGTTTTAAGTAATAATATTATCAAGTAAAACTTATATTATTGAAATAACTGTTTGAAACTTCAATTTTTTCAATTTTCTAGTGGAAGCACTAGCGTGTTACTATTTCAAAGTAAAACAGTTTCCATTTTCTTTTTTCCGTGCAAATAAAAAAAATTACTACGAACACATTCGTACCTGACAATTTTATTTTTAAAAGTTTTTCGCTCTAAACTAAAAATAACCGTTAAAAAAAAATTCCTTTGAGCCGAAATTATGACTCCGATCAACGAAGGTAAAATATCTGACCGATTTACAATTTAACAGGATTACTCGGCTTACAAACAAAAAATCCGCTTAAATTTTTTAGCTGAATCGTGACCTAAATTCACCAAAAAAAAAAAAAAAAACGTCATTTAAAAAGTGCTAATAAGTCGTTGATAAAAAAAAATAATAAACGACTCTAAATTCAATATAATAAATTTCAATTCTGCTCGAAAGCTAAAGATCAAATCTCGAATCCATACCCACGTAAACGTAAAATTTCAAAGCTGAGCAGCCTTTTTTTTTATCAGTATTTATTAGCTTCACAAATATCGCCTCAAATCGAAAGTTATTGGAAAAAATTCAATACGGCGGTTTTTAATTTTAAAATATTTCTTTGCTTGACCATTGCAGCGAAGTATCGAGCAGTTTACGATCACTGGATCTGAGCTATAACTCCCTGGAAGAAATGCCGTTCAAAGCACTTCGAGGATTGAAAAAGTTGAATTGGCTCAACATGCACAGGTAAGAAAGAAGGAGTAAAAGAAATGAGTTGAGTGTAGTCGTATACCAAAAAAAGAAAAATCTTAAAGTAAAAGTATAAGAAGACGACAAAGTCACACAAAAAAGATCGTAAAGTCCAGAAGTAGAAGTTAGATTTGACTGTTGTCACGCTCTTACCCTAAATCGATCTTACGTCAGTACACGATTAATAGTTTCTACGGGCGAACAATATTCAACTCTTCTGTTTGTTTAATAATTTATTATTTTTCAAAATTATTCAACTGAAATTCTTATCTGCCAGAAAAAGAAAAAAGACTTAGAATAAGAAGAAGAAGAAGAAGAAGAAGAAGAACTCGAAGAAATCTTATTATTCATGAACGTAACGAGTAGTAAACAAAAAGTTTTAGTAAACGAATATCAATTATAAAAATTCTTATTGAAATTCAATATTATTTAGGTTTTGTTTTATTTGCTCCGTATCGTTACACCGACAACTACCTGATCTACAATGTATATAATACATAATTATTATAAATCGGTAAATATATTTTATATTTATATATTTTGCTGGGCATCATAGATATACATTATAGATTTTTTCAACCACTGCACAGCTTTTTTCAGACACCCGATACGCGGATTAAAAAGTATTCGATACGTTAATTGCCCGCGGGTTATATTTGCCACGGTCATACCATTCTATTTCTCGTTTCCGAGCATCATATTTAGTTACATATACATTTATAAAATGAAATAAACCCTCTATTATCTATAAATTTTTTTTTTTAAATAATCCTCCCCGAATCGCTCAATAGATACATAAAAAAAATATTCAATAACCATTTATTAATCTATCGAAAAAAAAAATTCACTTTTAATTGATTTTATCATTTATTATCATACTAAACTTTTATCTCCCGGAAAATGCTGTTACGAAAATCAAATAAAAGATAACTGATTTAATTATTGAATCTAGCCGTCAGTGGTGGATTCAGGGAGTGACTTTCGCAAAAAAAATTCGGTTTGTTTAATTATTTTTAATTGATATTCATCGCTGTCGGTTTCTTAATTTTGAGATGGAAAATTTTTCTGGTTTAATTAAAGGGGTTTTTTAAATATTGAAATTTTTTTAATTACAAATTTGAGAGGATGAACAATTGACAATAACGTATAGATAATGTTTGTTCAACATTTAAAATTTGATCTGTATTACTAAAAATGTTTTCTTCATTATCATACTTTCGTTATAAACTTCTCGGTAATTATTAAAATTACAAAAAATAATGTTTTGTAAACATTAATAAAAAAAAGTCAATCTTATTAGTATTTAATGAATTAAATTGTTTTATTTTTACAAAGAAAAAAAAAGCTGGTTAAAGATCACAATTATAAATAAAAAAAAAGTCTTCATTTTCTCCTAATTAAAGGGATGCGTTGAATATATTTAAATTTATATAATGAGGCGTTTTGTAACTACAAGATGAGCTTACATGAATTTATGAAAATTTTAAGCTAAAAAAAAATTTATATTTCACACATAAAACTTTTTTTGCCTGCTACTTTGAACTCTCGATTTTGTAGCTTTATTACAGTAAAAAAATTATAATAATTACTACGAAAAAAAATTTATCTTCATTAAAAAAATTCTTATTATAATAAACAATTAACTATTTTTAACAACGAATTGTTAAGAGATAAAAAACCTTAAAACGTTGAGGTTCGGATTTTAAACTTTAGTAATACGAATATTGATCTAATAAAAGTTTTTATACTCAATTTATAATATTATCAAAGCCACATGAATTTTTTAAAAAAAGGCATAAAATAGGTTTAACTAGTGTTTGCTTGAGTTTATTTTTATTGCGAGCATCCATATTGGCTGAAAAATGACATAAAAAGTTTAAATGTAGCAAAGTTCAAATCGAGAAGCTTGGGATTAAAAGGCAACATTTACATATCGTATAGAACCGAAAGTAAATAGATAATATATTGGAGTATTCTCAACCTACATAATTTGCAAATTTAAACGTGGTATTTTTAATTCTTAAATTTTAAACAAATATACTTCAGTGGTATTTTCTATTAAATCATTTCACCGGTACTAAAAATATATATCTCTAGTTACAACCTTATAAATAAGCTTTTAGCCAATTAATCCTGTTGATAACATTAATTTATCAATTATTAAAAGTCAATGAATTATTGTATTTACTGTCACGTAATTAATTTTTTCGTTATAAGAGTTTGTTCTGAAGCAAAAAAATTAGAACAGATAATGTTCCTTCGGTTAAATATCGGGAAAAGTATTTGTCAGTTTTTACGTAAAAGATTCATTGTCATAATGTTGAATTTATTCATTTTGCTCCAGAGCATATGTTATATAGATTCATATGAATAAAAATTGTTTGTACTCATTTCATGTATGAAAAAATATTGATATTTTATAGTTGTTAGATTTGTACATTCATTTAATATTTTCTTGTGGATATATTAGTTTTTCTCATTATTTTAATGTTAGAATTTAATCAAAAATTTTTTGAATGTCGCAAACTGATATTTTTTTGAACGAGCACATTAATCGTATACTGACACAAAAATAGCTCGATTTACTTGAACTAAGAAAATCATTTTGAACAATCTTAAATCAAGCGGAAAAATTGTTAAGTTAAGTTGTTAAATTAAATCTTCAATCAACTATCGTTACTTGTGTTACATTCTGGAAATTTCATAGTTCCCAGAAAATGTTTTGATTTAATTTTCAACTCTAGGTTTGGCCGCGCTTGATGATCTATAGATCACCTAGATCATCCTATGGGCCTGTTTTTTAACTTTCTCTCTTAAAATTGGTTTGATGAAGGGTTTTAGTAAAATTAAACACATCAAGTTCCAATAAATTAAATATATTGCCTAAACTTAATAATTTTGGGTGGAGTTAGTCTGTCTCCGGACATAATTTCGGAACCGAAGGTGTTCATCGGCTGACTCCCTGAGACTAACTGCTTTGACTTTGCATCCAGAGTACAATAGTCATCGTAATAATTAATAAACTGGGCAACGTTGCATCTCAGGTTACCTTATAGAGAAGTCGTAGGAGTTCTGTTCTCACGATGCTTAGGCTGGAGCCCGGCGACTCTCTTATCAAAGCGATTTCCGTTACTTTATTCATCACCAACGAAGCATTTATTATTCTCGAATAAATTAATTTAAATAATATTTTTAATTTAGCAACAACGTAACACTTGATTCAAAAATATTTTTCAGCCAGTAAAATAAAATTCTTTACCCAAGAACAATTTTCTTCAACTAAAAATAATTTTGTTTTCCTTTAAGAATTTCATATTTTGGATTCAAGAGGTTTTTTTTTTGAAAATAGCAAATTTGCTTAAGTAACTTAATAAAAAAAAAATAATTAATTTTTTACTTCAATTAATTCGAGCATTGTTGTCATTTTTTAATCATAGCATAGTACATAGCATAGTACACAGAAAAAAAATACTTTTACTCAATTAACAATTTCTTGGTTCAAGAATATAAATTCTTGTGACAAGAAAATTTTCTTAATAAAAATATTTTTTTTCTCAGTGTATTATGTTGAACTCGTAAATTTTTAAATAAAAAATTTCTTATCTTTATCAAAGGGTTTTATTTTCCTGTGGATTTTTTAAATGGAATATTTCCAAGCAAGAGTGAAATTTTAATAATTTCCGTGATTCAAGATTATTTTTCTTTTGAATAAAGTCAATTTTTTCCCAGCGTACCAAAAGCGAGTATAGAAAAAACTAAAAACAATTACGCGCTATAATTATTTAATGATAAAACACTTGACCACACTGTCAGGAAAAAAAAAATAAACTCGGCAACAACTTTTAAAACCGAGCTTAAAATCCCCTGAAAGGTAAAAGTTAGCAGGATTGACAGTAGGGATTTAACCCTGCCCCTTCGGTGTAAGAGCGGATTAATTAAACACACATTTATATCCATTTCGTTATTGACTTTTTCAGTAATCACTTGACAACTCTGGACGTTGATTGGGGCCACGTGTCAGAAACATTGACCAACGGATATTTCGGCGATAACAGCATAACCGAGCTTCCGCGAGTAATATCCCACTTTAAAAATTTAATATCGCTCAATTTGGACGATAATAACATAAAACAAGTGCCAGAAGAGTCGCTGCCTCGAAACATCCGTACACTAAGTTTGAACAATAATTTGATAACTCATTTCCCTCTGAGTGTTAGCAATTTAGAGTCCCTGAGCTGGTTGTATCTGCGCAGTAACTTCATTAGAATACTAGAGTTACCCTCGTCTTTTAAAAGTAACTCCCTCGAATCGATAGACCTGAGTGACAATTTAATAGAGTCTATTCAAGTTATCACGACATCTGTCATTAGTAACACCGTAAACAAAAATTCAACATCAAAAGTTATAGTTAAAGATTTTAATTTGTCAAACAATAAGCTGTCAGTAATAGCATCTGGCGTTTTCCGGTTTCTCGAAACTCGTCGGCTCCATCTGTCATCAAACAATATAAGTTACATCCATGAGGAAGCGTTTACCGGTCTCGATAATATTTTGGAGTACCTAAATTTGGATAATAACGATCTACATAATATCCCAAGTGCATTGTCGTCTCTCACGAGGATCGCTTATCTCTACCTTTCTAATAACAATATTTACAATATCACCAGTGACACTTTTGAATCATACAGTGGGTACTTACGAGTCCTGTCTTTAGCGACGAATAATTTAGCAGCAGTGCCTGTTGGAGCGTTCGCTCCTTGCAAAAGGCTCCAGCATCTAAATTTGGGTTACAACAAGATTACCCACGTATTTCCTGGGGATTTTGAGTGGGCAACCAACCTCGAGGTTCTCCTCTTACGGAACAATGCTCTGTCTAAACTAAAAGCCGACACTTTCAAGGGCGCTTACAAGCTTAAAGAACTCAGCTTGTCATTCAATCAATTGACCGAGTTAGATGACAAAGCGTTCGCTGGAACAGAAGAGACCCTGGAAATGCTCGAGCTGAGTTTCGCCTTTTCCACAGACATTTATCCAAAATCGGCGTTGTCTCCGCTAACCAATTTGCAGTGGCTGGTCCTCGACAACAACAATTTCCATTTACTAGAACCGGATGTCCTCTATCCGTTCAACCAACTCCGTTACATTAATTTGGAGTCGAATCGATTGCATTATCTCCCGGACAACCTATTTTTGCCGCAAGTTCACGGGGAATTGCGTGACATCAAAATGGGGTATAATTACCTAGAAGAGCTACCAGCTAACCCCTTCAAAAATTTAACGGAACTGAGGACGATTGATCTGACAGGAAATCGATTGAGTTATTTGTCAAGTGGGACTGTTGAAGACTGTGGGAAATTGGTGACTGTTTCGTTGGCTTACAACCGAATAACTACTATGGAGAAGGCCGCGTTTCGACGATTGTCAGCTCTCAGGTTTCTAAATTTGGAATTTAACGGTTTAACTACTCTTGATCTCGACGCTATTGTTGAATGCGGTGGATCAGTATTCTCGCTAAATGTCTCTTTCAATTCAATCTCGGTTATTAATTCCGAGTTCAGACTGATCAATCTCACGGAAATTGATCTGGGGTTCAACAACATCACTACGCTACCCAGCGACACGTTTGATGGATTGCCAAATTTGAGGACTCTCGATTTGAGGGGCAATTTTCTTACTACTCTTCATCCTGGTGAGTTTTTAAAACAATTTTTTTTGTGTTTTGTTCTTAGTTGCATGATAGTTCGTTTTTTAAAATTTTATTATTACATCTGTTTGTTACGAAAACAGATCAATTTTTGAACATAATTTAGAAGTAGATTACAAAATATTTCAACTTAAATACAAATTACATAAATAAAAAAATCATTTCAAAAATATCAATTGTCAATTTAAAAAATTTTTTTCAATTAAAAAAAAATATAAGTGAACCCTGCTTGTAAAAAATCTATACTAATAAATGGAAAGCCGGTTTTTTTGTCCAGTTATACTGCGAAAACTACTAAACCGATCGGAATAATACTTATACCATAATATGCAGCGTGTTTTGGAGAAGGTTTTAGTATATAATATGGTGGTGATTACTTATCCGGAACCTATTTTTTTTGACTTATATAATGAATTTTATTGCAACTAAATTTATTCTATTTGATTGTCATTTGTTTAAAATAACTTTTTTAGTTCTATTGGTTATGTTTATATACTAGGCAGATTTTTTCACTTATGAACCCTGCAATTTCTTTAATTGAAACTTTCAATGCTCATTACAAATTTTTTTTTTTCATATCAATTATTATTCATTCTTATAAGAAAGATAAGGGAATGTTATAATGATTGCACATTGAAAGTTACAATGAATATTAGCTAGAATAATTACATGGATAAAAGGTGCATGCCAGTTCGATAGAATTGGGAATTTGTGCAAGTCAAAACAATACTCTAATTAAATTTCAAGTCTAGATCTAAAAAGGCAATTCTACAAAGCGCTCAGCGGAGCTAGTATCTCATTAATTTACTATAATTATATTAATTAAATCCTTTAAAATTTTTCATATTCCCTAAAAAAATTGTTTTAAAGTCATTGTCTAATTTCAAATTTAAATGATTAATTTCTTGAATGTATCCACTTTCCGAAATTATATTTTTGTACTTTGTTTTATTACTTTTTCACTGTAAAAGTTGTTATGTTTTATGTCTCGGGTTTATTCAGTAAGTTTTTTATTAACCTTACACAATAGGTTTTATGACACCGTAAGTGCTGTAAAAATGTTAAAAAAAAAAAAAAATCAACACGGAAAAAGAAAAAAAAAAGGTTTTAATGAAGTGCAGGATAATCAAGTTACGAGTTGTTGTTGCTGTTTCTGGATACGAATGTACTAACATTTAACATATGCGTGTACAAATGGAATAAAGGTAGTCGAGTGTAATTTCTATTTCAAAGTGACATTTCTAAAACGTAAGGTATATTCATGTATTTATGTGCTTGCGTACATACGATACAGTATGAGTACGTATATATCTGCATATATGACTGCATATAGATAAGTTTGTATATGTGTCACAGTGTGTGTTAAAGCAACATTCAGACGCGGTGCTTTCATGCTCGGGTGCACTGAAGGCATAATCCTAGTTAAGCACTTGACTAAAGTGCCCATTAAAAATCATGATCTAAAAAGCGGTTAAATTAAACTACCTAATGATCACTCAGCTTTGAAAATAAAAATTTGATTTTAGTTGATACAACCATAACTCATTAATTGCCTAATTTCTTTTTTAATTAACTAATTTATCTCCCTTTAAAGAAATATTTGCAACCTTTTTTAAAATTAACTTCTTGAGAGCTTTTTAACCAAATTGCAGATTAAGTTTTGTTCGGTACCCGCTCCTAAAGTCTGTGAAATCCGAAAGTTTTTTTTCAGAGTGGATTATATCAAATAATAAACCATAATGTATCTTGTGGACTTTTAATCTAGTACTACAAAAAACATAACACGTTATTCATAGAGTTAACTATGAAAGTAGTATCCTTGAAAGTAGGATGAACTTTAGGTTAGGTTGTATTTACGGTTTGAGATTATCTTAAAGTAGAAGAAATTGCTGTTGTCATCTTTTGTCAGTAGTTGTAGTGTTCTACCGCAGTACACAGAGAATAAAATTTTATTTTAATAAAAAAAAAAAATTAGGAAAACGGTTGACCCTAAAGGCCATCCCTGCAACTTCACGCCAATCCTAAGCCTGAACGCTTGAAATTGCACATGACATTTTTGAGCTCTTCGAGCGCATAAATACAATTTGTGTATTATTTTGAGCTCTCCAAACTCAAAAAAATAGCTTTTGTATGCTTTTAAGCTCTTCAAGCTCAAAAGTTTGATAAAAGTTTGATAAAACACTATTTTTTGAATTTTCAAATCGCAATAACTTTTGAATGAATGAACCGATTTTCACGCGGCTGGTGGCGTTCGAAGCAGTTTTTTAAGCTTTATAAAGAATCAAGTTTAAATTGATAGACCAAGAATTTCGGAGTAATTCCAAAAAAACACTTTTTCGGTTTTTTTTCGTCAACGATAACTGACGAACAAATCAACCGATTTTGACCGGACTGGCGGCGATAGACGTGGTTTTTTGATGTTAAGAGCTGATTAGTTTTTGGAATTGATCAGTAAAGCCGTTTAAAAGTTATTCCTAAAAATCCCCATTTGAAAAAATTTTTTTTTGTAGTTTTTTTGCGATTTCTCAAAGTCTACCGGTCCAAATCGTTCCAAAGTATATACAAAATCTAAGTTCAGTCGAGCCCTTTCGAATAGCACCAACCGCGATCAAATCGGTCAAGCCGTTCAAAAGTTCATCGAGACACCATCGCGGGAATAGTCAGGGAAGCTTCCTAGGACCTTGAAACGTCGAGATTCGATGAAAACTCAATTTTCGTAAAACGGGGTGAAAACAATAACTTCCCGATTTTTGAAAATCTTCGATTTTCTTAGCGGGAAGTTAAAAATTGTACAAAAATTTTGGTTAAAAAATTTTTACATCAGTTAATATTCAATTTAGCAATTTTTATATTAATATGAAAGAAGGCTGGCAATAGTCTAGTCGGCTCGGTGCCCGCTTTTCGAAAGAGTGGGACCCGGGTTCGATCCCGGCACGCACCACTATTTTTCAGTAATTATAATTAAAAATATGTGCGTTACGTTGCCAACCTCTGAAAGTGGCAGAGATAGCCGGGCGGCACACGTCTGACTTGGGTTATCACCTATTTAAGCAACAACTTGAATGGGTGACTACTCTAGTCAGCGTTGGTTAGCGCGAGGGATCTCTGTACACTAGGAGAGGGGCCTAATGCTCCAGTGGTCGATAAAGAAGAGTTTCTTATCAATCACTGTAGACTTAGCCCAGCTCCGACTGTACTATTATGGGTTTTCTCTGTGGTTTACCCATGTTACTGTTGCAACAGCCTGAGAGGTGAGGTTCAGGGCAAATGCAGTACAGAAAGCACAAGTCGGTCCACAGCCGTAGTATAAAGCAGAGGAAGTGTTGGGTGGGACTTGCTGAGGTCCAATATAGAAGAAGAGCAAGGAAAGCGTAAATGCTAGGAGAAAAAGGGGAGATCAGCCTTGTAAAAACCGAGAAAGTTGTACAAGTAAAAAGCAATTCTATCTCTTCTATTAATATGAAAGATTGAAAATACAAATCATGTTTCAATAAATGTAATTTGAGTCAATTGAATCTTCTAAATGGGTAGAATGGATATCAATTTGTGCCGTGATATGTGATATTTTATTCAAGGATTCAATTTTATAAAATTAATAAGTTTTTCAACTTGAAACCGGATAATAATATAATTATTCCATTAATAAGCGTTTAGAAAATCGATATTGAAACATTTGAATTTTGGATTAATCGAGCTCAGTCATGCCAATTTTTCTTGTTCATAAATCCAAACAGAAAAAACTTTTTTTTTTTATTGTTGAAATAAAATAAAATGATTTCTTTGAATTTTTTATTTCGCAAAATAATTTTTTTTTTTTTATTAAATCAACATTTTTACACAAAATTATATATTAATAAAAGTAGATAGATAGATAGATTTGTTACATTGTACAGCAGTAAGAACTGCCTTTTACAATTTTTTCATCACAATTGTACTGCCTCTCTTTATTTCACTGCGTTCGAATTTCTTTCAAATTTTCACTGCGTTCAAAGTTTCTGCCTTTCAAATTTCGCACCTAGATATCGCAACCTGCTCTTTCCACTTTTTATAATCTCTGCGTATCTCTTGCGGCTGTGGGCCGACTTGTTCTCCCTGTACTGTATTTACCCTATTCCTCACCTCTTTCGAATGGCTATTGGAATAGTGGCGATGGGGAAACCACAGAGAAAACCCATGCCAGTACAACTCGGCTACCGGAGCGACCCCCGACGGTTGGTTTGGAACTATTCAAATAACCGTCGGGGCTCGAACCCTCGCCTCACGGCATGATGTACGAACGAATTAACGATATAATGACTTAACCCGCTCGGCCATCCTGCCGTTCCTTATATTAATAAAAGTATAAAATAACATTATAACACTTAATTAAGCTTTTGTGAGTTTTATGTATTATTTACACATATTTCTATTAAATAAATAGTATTTTCAATCATACAGAAAAATGAATGCAAATGCTTATAAAGGACGTGAGAACATAACTAAGCATTTTAATATGATTAAACATTTTTTTTTGTGAATTGAAGATGCATGAGATTTTTAAAATGTGTAATCGAAGTATTCGAATTTTTTAAAGATTATTTTTGGCCAAAATTATGAGTAAATATATAAATGTAAAAAAACGACGCTGCACTCATTGAGCGAGTGTTGAAGAGTTTTAAAAATACTGACTATTTGTGAATCTCAATTTCAATTCATAGAATCGAATTACCATAGTGTATTTAAACATTAATATTTCAATTTTTATAATGATCAGAGAGTAAAAATAGCAGACGGAAGTGAAATTGACATGGATAAAAATGCACATTTTAGGTAATTATCTCTAATAATCGGACGACGAATGACATTTCTTGCAAAGTTAATTCGAGAAGTCTAAAAAAAAATCGAACGAAATGATATCCGTCACTCTACTCTGCATAAAATTCGTTAATTTTATGCTTAAAAAAGATTAGATATATATTTTAAATTTGACTTTGGGAGCAACCACCTCTAATTTTTTCAGAGTTGTAAAAGTTAATTCCATTTGAAATAGTCTTGCCATGTATAAAATATGTTATCAATCATTTATATTGGATAAAGTAAAATAAGATGATTACTATTCCAGGCACATTTGCATTGGAACATCTGGAGACACTAAACCTTCAAGACAATCGACTGTCGACATTAAGAAAGCAGACGTTCCACGGGACATCATTTTTACAGGAATTGGATCTGAGCCGAAATTCACTGTCGCAATTATCTACGGAGCAATTTCGTAATCTACGTAATCTACGTATTCTGAATTTATCAGGGAATCACATAAGATCGTTATCCCGTGACGTGTTCGAGGGTACACGTATCGAGACACTGGATTTGAGCTCTAATAGAATCAGTATCGTGCCTTCCGCAGCATTCCTAGAAGTGGGTTACACACTGCGCGACTTAAATTTAGCTGAAAATTTAATAGAACACTTAGATTCATCTGCATTCCCAGTTTCTCAGCTTATTAACTTAAATCTCGCGGATAATCGTCTGACAATATTGCCCGACAATTCCTTTGTCGCGCTCAACGGACTCCTGAGTCTTAATCTCTCGAAAAATTACATCCAGGCTAACTTCAAAGAGCTGTTTCATTATCTACCAGATTTGAAGCGGCTGTACATGGCTAATTGCGGTCTGAAAATAGTTCCTGTCTTACCACTGAGCAATCTCAATATTCTCGACCTGTCATTCAATGCTATTCAAGTTCTTGACCAGGCCAATGTACAGTATCTGACCTCCCTCAAGGAATTGAGCCTCGTTAACAACTCCCTGAATGCCGTCCCAGACGTCAGACTAAGGATTCTACGACACCTAGATCTATCGGACAACCCCATTGAGGTCAGTACCAAATCACGCTTGTCTATTTACATCAATCTATTATTAGTTCGTTATCTAATTAAATAGACACTCTTACATGTGTTTATCTGATTTATTAGAATACTTAGAAAATAAATTGTCCACTTCATAGAAAATAAATAAGTATTGCTACTTTTAAAAATACACCGTAAATTTTTGGTATTAATGCGTTTACCATAAATTTACTGTTATAATTCTGAAATAAAACGGTATTTCTGTGGTCATTTTGGCCAGTTTTTTTACTATAGTTATACAGCATTTCTACCGTACTTTTGCTGCTAAGTTCAGAAATAATACTATAAAATTACTGTAAAACTCTAGAACTTTTACCGTAAAAAATCTATGTATTAACTATAATATAATTATAATTTTACAATAATAAAATCGTATTTCTACGGTAAAAATACCAAAGATATACTGTACTTTTGCCGCGTTTATACTGATATAATTAAAGATATAATGCTTTCTACCGTAAGATGGACGGTTGTGTTTATTACTCGGTGAGTCTTATTAGGTGACTGAGTAAATCGATACGGATAGTGTCTCTGATAGCTCAACTTGTAGAGCCTTCGGTGCGTAACTAAATGATCTGGGTTCGAATCCCGGTCTAGACTAAAAAAATTTTTAACAATAATAATCGAGAAATTAATTTATCAACCTCTTAAAAATTATTCATGATAATTTATAATATTATAAAAAAAAATTTAAGCTATTGAAAAATAGTAGTAAAGCAACATATTTTTGGTATTTTGCCGGTAATAGAAAGTAGGGATCTTTTTTTCCGGTTTTTTGCTGCAATAGTGCCACAGATGTACAGTAAATATACGGTATATTTACGGTTTAAATGCTGTAAATATACCGTAATTTTTCTATTGTATTGCCATAAATATTCTGAATTTATTTCGTAATTTTTTTGTAATAATTCGACAAAAAAACTGGCTAAAATAACTGAAGCATTACAGTAAAAATACAGCATTTATATCGTATAAATACCGAATCTTTACGGAATTTCCAAAACCGTGAGAGTGAATATTTATTAAAAATTGTAAAGTAAGGTAAAAGACCCAGTTATTGATACTGGCATAGTTATTGATACTTACAATTTCATTTTAATTAAAAAAAACAAATCAACCCTAATAAATTAATAAATATAATTTTTAAATTATAAATTTTAAGAAAATCGGTTTTTTGAGAACATGTAATTTTTTTAATCAGAATAAAATTGCAAGTGTCAAACAACTAAGCCAGTATCAATAACTGGGTCTTTTATCTTAGTTACTTTAATTATATTTAACGTTAAATTATAAAGGTTGAATGTAGATGAAAAATACAATTAATAGTTAATAATATTAAGTTTTATTATCTTAAAATTTTTTTTTAATTTTTCATCTAGTGTTTTGTCTATAAATATAACGATTCAAAATTTTTAAAAGTGAGCCTAAATTTAAGTCTGAGTATTTTCTATACACTATAAAAATTTTTATCATATCTAATAATGTGGACAGTGAAGAAAAATTCTTTTTTATATAGAGAACAAATTTTCTTGACTCAATAAAATATTTAGGAACACTAAAATTTTCCTGATTGAAGTAAAATTTATTTGTCTTAAGAAAATTTCTTCTTGCTCCAAAAAAGTTTTTTCTGTGTAGTTAAATAATAATAATAACAAAATACAGATGAAAAAGTATTTAACAAATTACGATCTAATAGTAAAAAAATAACACTAAAAATGATTAACGACTTACTGCAGTAAATATGATGAACATCAATAATTCAACTAGAAATATATTACCAACACAATAAATTGAAATATGATTTGTGTGCATAATCCTCTACTATTCACGATTAAAAAGATAAATCCCAAAAAATCGACAATTAAACAATACAATAATTTTAATTGAAATAAGTGAGATAGAAAATTTTCACCGGTATTTAAAGGATCATCTGGACTGTTAATTACTGCGTGAAGTAAATACGATAATTCTATTTTGAAACTATCATTCGTAATTATTAAAGTTTATTGGAAATTTCCTTATTAAATCGAGCGGGTACGCTGGAGTCACTTATAAAACGACCACGTGATCCTAAGGAAAGTTTTAGTTAAACTCGGTTGGCTATAATGCGCCCTTACTCTCTGTACTAATCCCTCGACGTTTCTAGCTGACCCTCAACTCCACCCTCGGTCCTCCGAAGGTCGCTTTGAAAGCGGACGCTGCGGTTCTGTTCTAAAATACTCACTGGGTTTATCTGCTCGGAAACCCATCCCGGTTTAAAAATATTGTTCTACCGGTTTTGTGAGATAAAATACCGCCGACATTATCGGTCTCAAGAATGCTACAGGTTCAGCTCTTCCGACATTCTGCAAACATTCTCGTTTGCTTAATCAAACCATCTAGTTTAATATAATACTAAAACAATATTCCTTCCTAGCCCCCAGTCCCTTGTTACTTATCCACACACAAGCAAAGGTAAAGGTAAAGGTAAATACCTGAGGCAAAGAGAGACCAATTGTCGAAATCTAATTGTCTAGTGCTTAATAATAGACATTTAAATGCACGCAGATAGAGAATTCAGGACAGAGAGGCTGCAGTGTAGTTGATTGTATAGGCCTTAAGTGGGTAAACGCATTCAAAACCTATCCTTTAATTGATCAGCTGATGAAGCAGTTTGTTGTTACAACTTTACCGTTATTGCTCTAATTAAGTAAACTCTGCTGCTCTGTGTACTCTCTATTGCAAAATGTCCGCGAAAAGCGCAACTCTGTTTACTATTAAACCCATTTTTAGATCGAGGATTCATGATAACTCTTTAATTGATGTATGAAAAATCGATGATTATAATCAAAACAAAAATATTTAATGTCGAGAAAAATTTGTGAAGTCAACGCAGGTTAAAGAGCTCCAATATCTGCGCATGAGTTTAGCAAACTGTAACAAATGAAAAAGCGTTACAATACTAACAGAGCAATTTTTTTTTGCTCGCAACAATATATTATTTTTTTACACGATTTTTTAATCTCAAAATATCTCTTAGACATTTAAAATAATTCATTTGTTTCAAAAATAGAAATTTTAGTTTGCTCTAATTATTGTTACGATTTTTTTATTTTATTGGTAACGGGGCTTTATATTAATCATGTAACTATTTCATTGGTAGAGACAATAATTTTAATTACAAGTTCTATTTGGATAAATATTGAGGTGGCGCAAAAAAGCTGACTCTTTTTTATTTTCAAGTTTTCTTTACACTTAGAAGGTTACAGTAATAATCACTATCGTTTATTTTTAATGATTGCCACCTTAGTCAATGATTTGACTATTCACTTCGGTGTTGTTGATTCAAATCAGGGATGACAACTATTACCATTCCCGAGAAATATTAATTATTATCTGAAATGATATAGTAACCGCTTGCGTGAAAAATCAAAACTGAGATAAAAGTTATTCAAAAATTTTTTTTCAGTACAAAAAAATTCAAATTTTGAAAATATTTTTTTCTTGCAGCATGAAAAATTTTAGAATGATTTTATCCTGTTACTGCAACATGATTTTATCCTGTCATTATCACAAAACTGTATCATGTTGCAATAACTATTTTTTTTCATGTGCTAAAATTCAAATTTGAGAAATTTTTACATCCAAAACTCTTCATCCAACTCAATTTTTAAAAAATTAAACCATCTTTTATCTTTAACCCTTTCTATGAAAAGAACATGTTGAAAAAAAAAATTGTGAAGAATATCTAAATTTTTTTATTTTTTCCACGTAATGTTATTTATATTCACTAATGTAGTTTATTGACAAGACACAAACATAAATAATTTATTAACTGTTAAATAAAATTTTAAAGTATCGAATGTTAACTTTTTACAACTTACCATCATATCTTATTTAGTGAACGAGTATTCAAACCAATGAGTTTTATTTTCCGTATATTGAATAAATTCAATTGATAATTTGTTTTTTTATCCGATATTTATAATAAAAAAAATTTAGCTATTAATTTATTCCCATTGATAATAAAAATTTATTAAATTACTTTTTATTGCATCATAAATTTCTATTTAATGTTTTACTAAAAAAAATATTGCCCATTATTAACAATTAAAATGAATGTGACTCTTAATTATACCTCTGTTATTAATTAAAATTATTTATAAACCCTGACTAAGAAATCTAATTTTAATTGATTAAAAATAATTTGAAACAATTTGAGTTAATTAATTTAACATAGATATACACTTTGCATGGATTGAATCATTCAAAATTAAATTTATTAATCGGAGAAACTTGACTTACTGGATCAAGAGTCGAATTAACAAAATATCAAAATTTTTGTCAAGCATTCCTGAACTAAAAAAAACTTCTAACTTAACAAGAGCTTGCAAGCAGTAATTAGAGTTAGTGGTTATTGATTATGGTCAAAGCCAAGATTATAAAGGTAAGCACATACTTGAGCCACCCGGAGTAATCTCTTGCCTTTAAGCAACGTATACAATATACTAACGACGCAATATCATCAGCTAATAATAATTAATACTACGGATTCACTGGGTTATGTGCATACCCAGTGGGCTTAATTAATTACAGTAATTATTCTTCATACAGAAGACGTTGGTGTTTGCCTTTGAAAAATAGTGTCACGATGCGGTGGTCTATAAAATATTGTTCATATTGATGATTAATGCATTCAATCGATGAATTTATTAGTAGTTGTTTTGTGGTCTAGCTTATTTGGTGATTATGTATCCCTTGAATACTATATGTAATATTGTCCGGAGAACATAAATAGCTTCTACAAAGTCTCGACTAACAATAATCGGTGACTTATTTATTATATAATATGTAGAAATTAATAGTTAATAAACATAAAACAAGATCGGTGAGTTAATTTTGGAAATTGCTGAAGAGTCATGATCTAGAGGGAGCAGAGGTATAATTAAAGTTTGATTTGATAAATTTATAAAAGGTTCAATTATTAAGAATTGATATAAAAAAATTATCTATACTTAAGAATAATTATTTTATGATGAAAATTGATTTATTTTATAAAAGATTGAAATATTAATTTATTTGTGTTTTTTTAAACTTTCAAATGCAATTTAAGAAAAAAAATCGCTTTTTTTCCACATGAAAATAATTTATTTCAAAAATGTATAAAATGCTTCATGGAAAAAAGTAAATTGTAATAAATAATAGTCTATTTATAATAAGTAATGATCAACTGGAAAAAATTACCATTTAAAACTATAAAATCGTGATTTTAACAATCACTTTATAATATTTATCATTTAAATGTTACAACTTCTTATTTACATAGAAGGAAATACTATTTCAATCAGTAATATTCTCTATGTGAAAGTCGAAAATTTTAAAGTATAATAATTAACCCTAGACTGATCACCCTTTGAGCGTGACGCCGCGATTAATTATATTTTTTTTATTACATCTTCAATATTTACTAAAATTATTCAAAAAAATTTGACTTTGTTCCTTGAACATTTTAGAATATATTAATAATTTTTTCAAACATCTTCGAAAACGTTAAATTGCTGAAAAAAAATTTCTTAAAAAAATTTGCGGGACTTTCCTCATCGCTTGACCAGAGTCGTAAGTAGTTTTTTTGCTCGACGGGCAGAAAGCATTAACTTTCGGCCCGCTGCGCTAAACGAAGTTGCCACATTTTGCTTTCGTCGAGCAATAAAATAGCATACACTCCTCGGAAAGAAAATAAGAAAGCCTCAGATCACATGTTTGTTGACCTCGGCTTCGCCTCGGCCAACCTGTGATCTAAGACATTTCTTACTTTACTTCTCTCGGTGTGTAATATACTATTTTGTCCGCAGCGTTGCTGAAAATACATCTAGTCTCTGCCTGTGAAACGTGTATGAACTGGCAACACTGTACGCTCTAAAAGCATTGCGGCAAATCCCTCATCACTTGACCAAAGTTGTTAGGTCGCGTTTGTTGACCAGTCTAGGGTTAAGAATTTTGACTTTGATACTTATCATTTCGTACCTAAAAAATGATCGCATGATATGTAAAAAATATAAACTACAGTTACTAAATTTCTATACAAGCAACGTCAATATTTACAAAGTAAAATGGTAAATTTTAAACGCAACGCTAAAAATCAAACTATAATTATTGATTTGCTTGGACTGGTAAAATATATATGGGGTATTCCATGCCAAATCGACCACTTTTGACCCCGACCCTTTTCGATTTGGCCGAAAGTTTTCCATCCTTTTCTACCCTATAAAAAACGGTTCTCAGAATTTTTTTGAATTTTTTTACCTAACTCCAAAAAAGTTATGAATTTTTCAAAAAAATGGCTTTTTTATTTTCAAATAGCCATAACTTTTTCAAAACTAAACATTTAGGTACCTTTTTTTTTTTTAAAATTTTTGTTTTTAGATGTACTTTCCGATAAAAATATTAAAAATTTTTGTAAGTCAATACATATGGAATTTTTCAGTTTTTGACAAAAATCAATGATTTTTCGAAGTTCGACATTTTTTTTTAATTTTTTTTCTACAATAACCTTTAATCAATTCCACAGTAATCCCTCTAGAACCCAGATTGGGCCGATTTCTCTATCTATTTTTTTAGTCAATTGAAAAAAAGTTGTTAAATTTTCAAAAATGGAAAAAAAATTTTTTTTCATAAATTTTATTTATATAATGAGATAAATACAATTCAACGATTTCACGGCATTATATTCACAATTTAGAGGCTTCATCGATGACTGTAATTAGTAAGATTCAAATTTTAATATATCAATTAGATCGATAAACTAGGGATAACAATTATCGACTTACCTATAGCCAGTAAACTAGATGCTATAAGCTAGTATGTTTTGATTAAAAGTGCGGCTTTTTCATTTTGAGATCTAAAACATAACCTATAAATCTTTTGTGCAATCTAGTGTTTTATAAAAGTTTGTCATTACATTTGTTGTATAAATAAATAATTTCTCTAGTTTATAAGCGCTTTTTTAATTTGTTTTTATGGCGTCAAAAAAGGTATTTGATCGGTGTTGTAATCCTTTTGAGTTGGAATCTCATTTTAAAAAAATTGGTTTACGTCCGGCGACTGATATTATGAAAGTAACGTTAGGATTAGATGATAATTATTTATTATGCAGTTCATGTCGAAAAAAAGCTTCAGAGTTAGTGAAGCAACAAACAAATGCTCGTAATGATCCTAGTGCTGATGTAAGTGACCGTGAAGACAACTATAGTGACAATAATGACAACAATGATCAGGCTGATAATGATAGTAATACAACTGCCACGGATCTCCCATTATCCTTATCATTCCGTAAGTTTTTTTAATTATTTATACGTTACTTGAATACATTTCTAGTAGCTATATGTTTCAATTATTTTTTAAGGTTCCATGTCATTTGATAGCGAACCCAAAGCATCACAATCAAGCTCAGGATCCCAAGTTAGCGCTGCAACTCAATTACCCGTAATAAACCATGCATTAGAATTGTTAAATCAATCACCGATTCCATCGAAGAAATTGAATGATAATCAATTTTTGAACAATAAAATAAATCGGGTATCCGACAGCTTGAAAAGCTTTTGCTTTCTTCTTCAGATGAAGAATCGATTGATGACGATGGTGAAAATTTTCGCTCTCTAATTAAAATGTTGTATGATAAATTCAACGATAAAGAAACTGATAAGTCTTTGAAAATACAAATTTTAACATTATTACCTGTAAAATGGAGTGAGAGACGTATTTGTGAAACTATGAATACATCAAGACATTTGTCAAGAGTAGCAAAAAATTGGTTGAAGAAACGGGTTTACTTTCTACACCTGAATCGAAATTAGGTATGGGTAGCGTAAAATCGATGTTTTAAATACACTTGAAAACTAAATTACTCAACATTTTTGTATAGGGAGGACAATTACTGATCAGGTAAAATTAAAAGTTGAAAATTTTTACAACGATGATGAGTATAGTGCTCAAATGCCCGGTATGAAAGACTTTGTATCAATTCGAAGTGATGATGGTAATCGGATACACGTCCAAAAAGACTTATCCTGTCTAACTTAAAAGAATTATACCAATGTTTCTGTGAAATAAATCCTGCTGAGAGAATTGGATTTTCAAAATTCGCTTCTTTGCGACCAAAACATTGTGTGTTAGCAGGGGCAAGTGGAACACACACCATCTGCGTGTGTACGATTCATCAAAACGTGAAGTTAATGATGCTTGGTAATTATCAAATTAATTAATAATTATAAATGCGTGAATTTTAAGTTTACTAAATTACTGTTATTTTAGGTGCAAATATTTATTCTTTGACAAGGAACACAGAAAAGCCCATTAAACACTACAGCGATTACTTGAGCATGATTATATGTGAAAATCCATCTTTTCAGTGTTATTTAGGTGGATGTAAAAACTGTCCTGGGGTCGATGAGTTGAGTAAAATTTTACTGAAATGTTTTGAGGACCGGGAAATCGAGAATATTACATATAAATATTGGATATCAAAACCGAGAAGTAGTTTAGAAACTATTATTAAGCCTACAGAAGAATTTGTGGAAAAATTTTGTAGTGAGTTAGAAATTCTTCTACCTCATTCGTTCATTGCTAAGGAGCAAGCCCAATTCTTGAAGACATTGAAAGAAACATTGAAACCAAACGAATACGTTATTATTTGTGATTTTGCAGAAAATTATGCCTTCGTAGTACAAAATGCGGCAGCTGGTTTTCACTGGAATAATAATCAGGCAACAGTTTTTCCAGTCGTTATTTATTATAAAGTAAATAACAAACTTGAACACAAAAGTTTAGTAATTATCTCAGATTCTAACAAACATGATGCCGATGCTGTTCATGTTTTCATCGAAATAATAACTGATTACGTGAAAAGTCTTCCTGAACGTTGTAACAAGATTTATTATTTTTCTGATGGAGCTCCTCAACAATTTAAAAACTTTAAAAACTTTGTAAATTTATATTACCACGAAGATGATTTTGATATTCCTGCTGAATGGCATTTTTTGCGACTGCCCATGGGAAAGGTCCGTGTGATGGAATCGGTGGTATTCTCAAACGACTTGCAGCGAGAGCAAGTCTCCAACTCGCGGTAGACAAACAAATAACGACACCAGAAGAACTTTTTGAATGGGCTTCTGCACCGGATAACTTGCCGAATATTATAGTGAAGTTTTCCCCAGAAGAAGATTATGACACAGCAGTAAATGATTTAAATGATCGATTTTTGAAAACGAAACCGATTACAGGAACTCAACAACTACATTGTATAATTCCGGACAAAAATGGTTGTTTACTAGTTAAAAACTTTTCGAATTCGAATGAACACAGAATTTGTAAAATATTTAAACGACAGAGAGAAAAGTAATTAATTTTAGCTGCATCAATTATTGATCTTACTAATTACAGTCATCGATGAAGCCTCTAAATTGTGAATGTAATGCCGTAAAATCGTTGAATTGTATTTATCTCATTATATAAATAAAATTTATGAAAAAAAATTTTTTTTCCATTTTTGAAAATTCAACAATTTTTTTTCAATTGAATAAAAAATAGAAAGAGAAATCGGCCCAATCTGGGTTCTACAGGGATAACTGTGGAATTGATTAAAGTTTATTTTAGAAAAAAAATTTAAAAAAATGTCGAACTTCGAAAAATCATTGATTTTTGTCAAAAACTGAAAAATTCCATATGTATTGACTTACAAAAATTTTTAATATTTTTATCGGAAAGTACATCTAAAAACAAAAATTTAAAAAAAAAGGTACCTAAATGTTTAGTTTTGAAAAGTTATGGCTATTTGAAAATAAAAAGCCATTTTTGAAAAATTCATAACTTTTTTGGAGTTAGGTAAAAAAATTCAAAAAAATTCTGAGAACCGTTTTTTATAGGGTAGAAAAGGATGGAAAACTTTCGGCCAAATCGAAAAGGGTCGGGGTCAAAAGTGGTCGATTTGGCATGGAATACCCCATATGTTTTAAGAGTATAGAATTTTTACTGTTTCAAATGTTAAATTATCCCAGTGTGAGACCTTTCCCTTCTCCTCATAGTATTGACTATATATTGAAACGGCAATTTTAACTGTTTGAAACTGTAATTTTTTAAGATGAGAGAGTCGTTATTTACTGCAGTGACAGCTGCTAATCCATATTTTCGATCTTGAATTATAAATAGTGGTTTTTACACTTTCTACATTAAGTTTAGTACACAGTAAAAAATTTTCCGTCAAATTTAACACAAAAATTTGTGTTGATGACTTTTTTTACACAATTTGTGTTGAATCAACACTCTATTGTGTTGAATCAACATACTAAAATGTTAAATTCTACACACTAAAATTTTAAATTCTACACAAACATTTTTACACTTTACACAATGACGAAAACTTTTTTACTGTGTAGGGTAGGGCGGGGCTAGTTGATCCTAGGGGTAAGTTGTGCAATCGAAATATCTCGAAAACTAAGCAACTTACAACAAAAGTGTAAATGGTGAAAAGAAAGGGTTATGAGAGGAGAACACATCGCGCGAAAGTCAACTGCCGTCCGATGTTTAGACTAACTGACAAAACGTTTTCTTTTTTTTTTGCGTAAAAAAAAACAGGTCTTTAGAATTTTTCTCTTACACTCGCTTAAAAATGCTATTTCGTGATCACGAAAGTATTCAAAGATGACTTAATGTTTGCCCTTTCGATTATATATGATTGTTTATTTTTAATTCTTATCATTCTTTTATAACCTAACTTTTATTTCGTTACCTCAATTGGGACTAGTTGAGCAAGGCGCTGACTGCGTGTTAAACCAACCCTACTAGATTTTCAATATTGAAAAATGAAATTTTTCTTCACTAAATTGATAATTATCAATTGATTTGTACATGTGATGATTTAATATCATGTGTAAAAATTAAAATAACTCATATTGATAATATATTAATAAATATATAACATAATTATAATTAATATTGTTATGTTTATAATTATTATTATAATCATAATTATACGTATGTAGAATTATAATAAATTAAATATTCGCTTGTTAATTACAATTTTATTTTGTTTTCATATCATTCTATACAGTCATTCCGTCTATTTTAGCCATTTCACAACTACACTGTAAAAAATCCGGAGTGAATCGGGAGTGAATTTCACTCCCATCACTCGGAGTTCCGGAGTGAAGTAATTAATCACTCCGCGTAGGGAGTGAATCCGGAGTTTTTATTTGCGGAGTGATTTCGAATTTCACTCCGAAAAACATCCGCGTTCGGAGTTTTTAAAATAAATAAAATAAGGATGAATTTTCGTTCTACAAAAAAATTTAAAAATTAATTTACTATAAGGGTAATTCCACGTCAAATCGACCAATAGTTGGATTCGACCCCTTTCGATTTGGACAAATTTTGGTCAGAAGTTTTCTTTTATCCTATAACGAAGTTTTGCCAAAGGAAAAAAATTAAAAAATTTTTTTCAAAAGTTATGCAAAATCCAAAATTTCACTATTTTCCATATTTTTTAAACTTATCTTTTAAAAATCTCGAAAACTATTGGAATTAAAAAAATCGCATTGAGTAAGTTTCAAAGGGGATACTTGGGGCTATCAAAAAAAAATAAATTTCCGAAAAAAAATTTTGAAAAATCTGCAATTTGTGAATTTTTGAAAATTGTCAAAATTGACCGTCGACAATAAATTTTTGGCTCAAATTTTTTTGTGTACTACCTTGTACCAATCTTAAAAGATCCTGAAATTTTTGGAACTGTGTTTTTTGTTTTTTCAAAAATGTGAATTTTTGAAATTTGTTAAAAAAAATTTTTTTCTTTTTTTTCTTTTATCCTAATTGTGTTTGGCAAATCACGTAATTTTGATATTTTGAACAGTTGAAATTTCATTTAGTGGCATAATGATGAGAAAAAAAACATTTATTGTCGACGGTTAATTTTAACAATTTTCAAAAATTCAAAATTTCTTAAATTGGAGATTTTTAAAAATTTTTTTTCGGAAATTTTTTTTTTAATAGCCCGAAGTATTCCCTTTGAAACTTACTCAATGCGATTTTTTTAATTGCAATAGTTTTCGAGATTTTTAAAACATAAGTTTAAAAAATATGGAAAATAGTGAAATTTTGGGTTTTGCATAACTTTTGAAAAAAATTTTTTTAATTTTTTCCTTTGGCAGAACTTCGTTATAAGAAAAAAGAAAACTTCTGACCAAAATTTGTCCAAATCGAAAGGGGTCGAGTCCAACTATTGGTCGATTTGACGTGGGATGACCCAAATAAAAACATTATAATAATAATTAAAATGAAATATTATTAAAAATAATAAATTTAATTTTTAATAATTAAATATAAAAAGGTTTTATAAAAATATTTTCTTTACAAAAATTCATTTATTTCTAAATTTATTTAATTTGGGAGTGAATGCGGAGTGAATTTTATTATTAATAAAAATTAACTCCTTCTCGGAGTAAATATCACTCCCATTGGGAGTGAATCAATTAAAAATCAAATATAAATAATGCTGTGAAGCGGGAAAGAATAGGAGTTACGGTAATTATTACGTGAAGCGTTCCACATTCACGTAACAGGATATTGGTAGGAAAGGATTGAGAAAGGAATGTGGAGAGGATCATCTTAATGTGAGTTTATAGAATATGCGAGAAAAAATTACTAGATAGCTCGGACTGGGATTCGAACCCAGAACCTTCCGAAGACATGTCGGCTACTCTACCATTTGAGCTATCCGGTCTACACTAAATTTCCTTTCGATTATTCTATATACATTAAGCCACACCGTCCATCTTACGGCAAGCATTTTTACAAATATAAATAATGCTCTGAAGTGGGAAAGAATAGGAGTTACGGTAATTATTACGTGAAGCGTTCCACATTCATCATACCCATGCTCAACTAGCCTCACTAGTGGGGCACGTTGAGCAATTTGGAGCGCTCGCGTATTTCCGGGAATAACTTGAAAATTTGGACTCGGATCGTTTTTGTGTCGCTAGACCTTTTGAAGAAGGACTAAATTACGAACCTAACAGTATATGATTTGATTAAATCCGATACATCGTCTTAAAATTATGGTAGGTCGAATCAAAAAGTGATCAACTAGCCCCGCCCTACCCTATTATTTACATTTGTGCCAATCCGACATCCACTGAACTGTTTGAAAGTATAAAAATTAACCGGAATCCGAATGAATTTTACAGTTTACTTTTTTCGATGTTGAGACAGTAGAGAGCGCTATATAAAAAAACTCCCAAAAAACAAGATCGATAAAATTTTCTAAAGAAAAAGTTCTCATATTTTCCGTGTATTTCTCATAGTTAATTGAAAAAAATTATTGAAAACTTTAAAAAATTTTTCCACAAATTTGACCGTGTAAAAGTCACAAAACACAACTGGAAAAATATATTTATCAATTCTGCTTGGCTTTCAGAAAAAACTTGTACAAAAGACTATTCCTTCAGTAATCTTCCTAATAGCTTCCTCTCTTTTGTCTCCATTTTCCACCTTACGAACATTTTTCGCAGAGTTGCATTTCGTGAAGTTTGCGTTATTTTGTTTTCCTAAAGCACCAATTTTAGCGAGTAGTGTATTTGAATAATTGGGAAGCAATTTAAAAAATAAATTGTCCTATGTCTTGCACACTTGAGGCGAGCATTGAGAAATTAAATACTCTATAACTCGTATACTTAAAAGAATTACCAAGTATAATTTTAATTAAACAGAGTAGAAAAGAAAAAAAAGCAAAAGACTGGGGCGAACTAGATTGTTTGTACAAAAGTTTTTAAGTATCCCATTTCCCATTTCGTAAAATCAATTTGTGATAGTGTGTGTTATATTTTTATTTCTTTAACGTTGTTTCAGGCTCTGGAGAAGGAGACTTTCTACGGGTATCCACGTTTGGAGAGCCTGGTATTACGTAAATTGCGTCGTATTAAATTTATCGACAATGATTGTTTGCGTTACTTAAAGTACTTGAAAGAACTGAGCATCCAGACGTGGCCTTTGGTTGATAATTTTAATTTACAACGAGTTTTAAGTGGATTACCTCTACGTACAGTGGAGATAGAAGTAACAGAGAAAGTCCTCTCGACGCAGATACATAATACTTTTACAAAACGACTGAGGGAGCTTACGATAACGGGTCAAGAGCTTGAGGCGATTTCCTCGGAAGCATTTTTGACCATACAAGCAGGGAAGCTTATTCTCAGAATCAAGGACACCCACGTAAGACGCTTCCAGTCAGATATATTTTTATCGCTGGCACGTACCATGTCCCAGCTTACACTTGATTTACGCAACAACCATATCAACGAGCTCAGCCCTTCAGTCATCTACGGCAATCTCTCATGGGAAACTGTTGGCACGAATCTCGTTGCCGGTAACTATAACTATTAAACAAACTTTACCTTCTACATATTAATACTTATTTTACAATTTATCATACGTACACATCTACACATCCATTATGCATTTTCAAATATTTTATTTCTCTTTTTTTTTTTCCATGATTTTTATTTTATTCGTTCGCATCAGCATGACAACCTTTTTCTACTTTTTTTACTGTACAATTATTCGTATTCAACAGTCATTTACATTTTAATTTGTTTTTACTCGTACAAATGTTATTTTATAATATATATGTATGTTTACCTTTAATCTCTAATTTGGATTTTTACATTTATTAGTCTTAATTCCAATTTGTATTTTTAGTATCCACATAAAATAAATTTACCACTACTTTTATTTACGTCACTCGATTTTAAGTTTTCGGTAATTTTTATTTTATTTTATTTTTATACGGTGACAGAAAATGTTTGGTCTATTTTTTTTTTTGGATAATAAACCAAGTTTTTTTAGTAGTTTGAAGGTGAATTATTAAAAAAAAAAAAATTATTTTTAATTCAAGATTTTTTAATGTAATTTTAAAGATTTTTAACGTTAACCTTTTTTTGGAGCTATAATTTTCTGGATATATTTTAATTTATTCGAAATTTAAAATCTAAAAAATATTCCTACTTATTCCAATCAGTGAAATTATTAAGATTTTTATTAGAGATGTTAGATGATTTAGTAACAAAATTAAATATTTTATTAATTATAAAAACAAAATATTTGTCTAATTTTTTTGATGACAAAATAAATAATTCTGGTCATTTAAAAAAATTTCGATTCATATATATTTACTATATACATCAAATACATTTTTAAATTCATAATTAAAAATCGTGTCACTCTCAATTAAATACTTTATCATACGCTCTTAATTACTTTAGCTCTCCAATTTTCATAAATAATTTTTTTTTTATTTGGAATTCGATGAGTAAATTAAAAAAATAAATAGAATAATTAATACTGAAAGTAGCCGACACTGAAAATTTTTTCATAATATAAAAACATTTAATATTGTTATTATTAATAATAATTATAAAATTTTTGCTCTAAAAAATTTGAATGTCCGCTACTTTCCGTATCGCAAATTTAAATAATTTTCGAGCTAAAAAAAGAATTTCGCCCAAAAAATTTTATATAAATAAAATAATATAACATAAAAATAAAGAAATGATACTGAAAGAATTAGAAATCTGACAATGTCTTAGTCCTAAAATAAACTGTATTTTAATTTGGGAAAATTTATAAAAAAAATTTTCTTGAACACATTTGTTTTTTTGAAAAATAACTTTTTTGTTGAAAAAAAAAAAAAAAAAATTGTTAGACGTCTGGTACCTTCAATATCACCAATAAATGTAAAGTATATAAAATAAAACTAACCTATGTGTATAAAAGAGTCGGTATACAAGATAGTATAATAATAATAATAATAATAAAAATAAAAAAAATAACAATAAAAGATATTATTGCTTTTTAGTTATGTTAGAAGTAGTGTGAAAACGTCCTTAGGTGAGTATATAATATATATTTATAGGATTTGAAATTCTCCAGGTGGTCTTCAGGTGTCGGGGAATCCCCTGGAGTGTGATTGCGAGATCGCATGGCTAAGTCTCTGGTTACGTCGATGGCTCCGTGAGGCCCGGCAAATTCACACAGCCTCCCAGTCAGATGCACGACAACTTCGTAGCCTCGCTGGACGAGCAGTCTGTACGGAAACCACCCCGTCTTACTCGTCAGATCGAGTGCTTCTTACCCTTGGGACGCCTCACACTGCTTGCCAAGCGTCCGCCTTGAGCCCCGGACACCTCTCACGACCGCCATTACCCAAGCGACTCTTGTTTTTCCTCCTTTTTCTCATCAGATTCAGCATCAACTCTACCTAGTGTTTCTGCTCCTACATCTGATCGCATCGCATTAAGGTAATATAATATAATAATAGCATAATACTTTCTTCAATTTTTATACAACTGCTAATACAACGATCTTACTCTTTATTCGTATTCGCCATTCGAGTATTACTCCGTTACATTGCTGCTCGAAAAAAAAGTTGAGTAACATTTACAACACCAAACTACTAAAATTTTAGTACAATTTGAGGCTATCTCATCAACATACGTGCCAGCATAAGTGACACTTCGAGTATTCATCCCCAGCAGTACTTTTATTTACTACCATGATAAAGTTTAAATATGTAGTACGATAACTTCTAGATTGGTGTACAATAAACAACTTCTGTTGTTCCTGTTACTACACAAATTTTTATTTACTTGTATCCATACAATTTTTGTCGTAAACGATATAATACTACATTGTAAGTACGGTTGACTTCATCTTGAAGTTAATTCAGTGGAGAAAAAAACATTAATGCCATCTTAAAATTTTTTTACTACACCGGGTGGTATTTAAAGACGCAATCGTAGTAATACTGAAAACTTTGTTACTTCGCTGTCTTATATCATTGTATTTTAGTATGGAAAAATTAGTTACGAGTTAATAAAAAATAAATTATAAATATTTGAAATTTTCAAAGCTGCCTCTTCAGCTCGACTTTTTTTCGACATTATTCAAATCATTACTAGATTACAACCTTCTTAAATTGAGATTCTTTGAACTAACAAATTTATTATATTTTATATTGGAAAAGACTTTACATTCAACCAACAGATAAAAATATGAATCAGTCTAATTACTTTTTAACGTGATTGAAAAAATATCCATATTTACTAATTGAAAGTTAGTTTAAGAAATTTAGGACAAGTAATATTTTTAATTCATCTGCTTTTATTTAATGGTCACTCAATTGAGAAAAATTTTGACTCTAAATACGTGATACATATGATATATTTTAACCATCCAAACTTAAACTTTTACGAAAAACAATGAAATCTAATAAATGCTATTCAATGAAATAATTGAAAGCAAAAAAATTGAACTATATTATGTAGTAGTAAAAGTTACAGCCGTAATTTATCATGGAGTAATTTTTACTAGTTAGTGTTGTAAATGGTATTGCAACTTATGTTACACCACTCGATTAGTAATCTCATAAGTACGCATGATGTTACTAGTTAGTGCAGTAGCAATATTTACTAAAAATTTTTTCAGTGCGCAATTTCTTTTAATTACGAACGCGGAAATAATAAATTTAATAATAAAGCCGGAAAGTACTGAGCGCTGACAGAAATAAATAAATAAAAGTATCTCTGTAGCTATAAAGACACAAGACATCAGACAGAAGACACGACTCTAGTTAGTTGCTGGTGTCAACAAAAAGTGACAGGTAGAGTCGACGCTGACAGATGCTCAAATTTACATAGTGACGCAGCTTGTTAAAGTACTCCTTTTTATTTTATTATATTTTATTTTATATTTTAGTATTTATTTTCCCTTTTTCTTCATACCCTATTATTAATTTTTTGCTTTTATACAAACTTGGAAACTTGCAGGAAAGTGAGCGCGAGGTGTGCTCTGAGGAATAAAAAAAGTGTCAGAAGGGAAGAGTTGAAAGGAACGGAAAGGACAGGAAAGGAAAGGAGGAAAATAAATTGAGGAATAGATTATATTTAGGCGGCAGGCGGCGCTGGCGTGTGTTGAAGACAGCCTTCGACATTTTCCGGCCAGTCGCAGACATTTTCATTCGGATTGAAAACTAAATTTACCGGACACGGCATGTGATGTTTACGTTCGCCCTCGCACATGTAGTACATTGTGCAGTCGTTTTTGTCGGGGTGATACGATATGTGATTATCCTCTTCGTCACAAGTTACCTCGTTAGCTGAAAATAACATTCAAGTTCTCGTTTATTGTCATGTGTCATGTTCACGAGTTTTATTTTGTTTTGGGGAACCGAAAATTGATGGGACATTGTTTTTGGAATTCATAAATTTCATACCAATTATTGATTTACTCCATTGACAGGCAAAGTTTATCACTACAGCCTCAAGGCTGATTACTTGTTAAAGATTTAAGAAATATGTACTACTAAATTTTATAATTTGCAATCACGAACTTTTAATTATTTATTGAAAGTCAATAACTTATGGGACTTGCTACTACGCGAATGAAACTCATTATAAAGTTTGGTATTACATTAAGTCTTACAATAAAAAAATTACATGGTTCAAAAAAAAAATTTTGTCTTGAAAATTTTACTTTTGTTTCAAGATATTTAGTTTTCTTAATTTAAGAAATTAACTCTTGAATTAATTTATTAAAATTATTGAATGAGCAAAAAATTATTAAGAGAAGGTTATTACATACTTTGTTCGAAAATTTCTTTCTCGAGTTTGATACGCTATAACATTGATTTAAAATTAACTTTTAATACGCGGAATGTAGAGGAACAGAAAAGTTAGTTAATACACCTTATTATTTTATGCGACGTTTCGCAGATATAAGATATATTTCTGCTTCCTCAAGCGATCTACGAAAACACAATGATAATAATAATTTAAAAATTCTTTACAATATAATAATGATAATGAAATTATTACAACCAAATTATTACAAATTGATCGTCAAATAACATGTACCATAACGTAGTAATATCTTTGTCAATGTAAAGAATTTTATAATAGTTATCATTGTATTTTCATAGATCGCCCGAGGAAGCAGAAGTATTTCCTGTTTCTCGACATTCCTCAGATAATAAATTAATTCACAGCTTATAGGATAGAAACCTGCAGCTTTTGGCTTAAATTATTACCAACTTGTTTTAAGGATTCCGTGAAAACAAATATTGTCGGATTTTTGCTACTTTCTGTCATAAAAAAAAATTCTTTATACTTTACAGGACATACTGAAATTATTTTTAGTCTAAATAATCGTTCTGAAATACATAATATGATCTTACAGATCGAAAATAATTATACATTTGAATCAAATGGTATTAATTATAGATCAAAGATATAATTATCCGACCCAAAAAATTCAAAAACTATAAAATATTGTTCAAACAAGAATTTTTTTGCTTATGAATTTATTAAAGTGAGCTATTAAAATTTTTATTAATTTATTGACAAAACATTTCAATATTTTTCCTTGTTTTTATAAGTAAACATACGAATAGCTTTATTTGATAACTGTCAGGAATATATGTTCTTTTGTAAAGAAAAGTTTCTTGACAGAAGTTTTTTTTTTTTCAATGTAAGAGAATTAATTTTTTAAACGTGACAACCGATTTTCTTCGTAATAGTTTTCTTGAATCAAAAATATAAATTATTAAAGTTTTTCTATTAGTGTATAACTCAAAATAATAAACTTTTGCCTTTTTTGACATAAAATATTAAAAAATATTTCAAATAAAAAAAGTAAAAAAAATATGAATACCAAAAACAACATTCCATTCATAAAAATTTTCCAATTATATTAAACCATTATACGTTATACTGAAACTTGTAACAATTATAATTGTGCGTCGAGGAGACGAGTTGTGAAAATGGTTTTTAATAATTAACGAAAGGTTGCTTACGGTCTTTGGTGGTGTACTTTCCGTTGCGAGTCGAGGTCTCGTAAGGGCCCTCGTACTCCAGTTTTACTGAGTAGTTTAATAATTCATTTTTCATTGCGCTTATCAAAGGGTACTTGCCCGCGCCACAGCTCCCGCGGAAATCATCCATGTCCACAGACCAAATCATAATACCACCGAAGCCCTCCTCTTTCAGCCAATTCATCTGAGTGAGAAACAAACATATTTGTTATTTGTTGATATAATATATTATATTATACTGTATTGTATGAAATTAGTTTTTTTATAACCGAATGATCAATTAATTAATTATTAATAATAATGAGCAATATAAATATATAAAGGCACTTTAGAGTCAATGCTAGATCGCTCAATATTCAACATATCAGTTCCCAGAGGAGTTTATAATTCCTAGATTGTCACGGGAATTTTCGTGTAAATTAATTGTAAAAAAATGATAGTGTGGTAGCTAGTATAAGAGTATTGGGGGTGGCGATCGAAATTCCTTGGCTGGAGATTAAATTTTTCTCCATTTTTCGAGGACAGTTATTACCTTAATGAAATACTGTTAATTAATGCCTTTTTATCGGGGTTATTAATAATTATAATTTATAACTGTGCTGGGAAATGTGATTGCTTGAATAATTTGATTATAGTTTGCGATATTTTTAAGGAATAAAAAGTTTTATGGCAAAAATTAAAGACAAATATATTAATTAATTTTTGGAGAAAGAATTCATGCGACTGTATTATTAAAAAGTTTGGAAAATCCAAAAGTGCACGACTCATTTAATAATGCTCATTTAATTATGAAATATTGATAAAAAATGTGAAAAAAATATATAAAACAGCTAAAATAATACGGTAATGCGTACGCACCTCCAATGGGATAAATGTAGACAATATATATACTAGGGTGCGTCAAAATTTAATCTTCGAAAGCAACCTTTTAAAATTGAAATTTTGAGTTTCACTTTTAACAGAAGCTGTATTTGGGAATTTCCTGATATATTTTGGTGTGTCACAATTTATTTGATATTCACATAATTTTTTAACAGGAGTTTCGTTTGGCTAAATTTTGAAATTTTTAAATTTCAGAAAAACTGCTTCAACAAAACTCCTGTTAAACAATTATGTAAGCATCAAATAAATCCTGACACATCAAAATATCTCACGAAACGCCCAAACCTAACTTCTGCTAAAAGCGGAACTCAAAATTCCAATTTTAAAAGGTTGCTTTTAGAGATTAAATTTTGACGCACCCTAATATATACAGTAGCGCTCAAAAGTATTTTGACAACATTGTGCGTTAGTTTTTTTCAACAATATCAAAATACTTTGGAGCCAACATTTTCCTAATATTTTAAAAATTAAACTTTCTTTTGTTACGAACTAGGACCACTTTGACACTATTCTGTAGATTATTCAAAAGCTGTTAAAAAAATAAATAAATGATTATTGTGTTTCATATTTATTTTTAATTAAACGATTTAAATATATTTGTCAAAATACTTTTGAGCGCTACTATAGATATACAGTCTTCTGGTTTTTGTTTTAATTTATTAATTGTACATAAACGACACTTAATTATCTAGCTATTCGCATTCGGTGACCTACAATTTTTCCAAAAAATTAAAATTAAAAAAATTGTATCCAATTAATGCATTTTTTAGCAAGTTACAGTGTTTCCGGAGTTTCATACATGACGGGCAGGAAAATATTTTAACCTATTTTGATGTCTTTTTTCCGTTTCTATTGCACTTAATTAATTTTTTAAAAGTATTAAATTAATCTCCATTAAATTATCTTGACAATACTACGCAAAATATCTTGATTCCGTGAACTAACAAGACTACAATAATAAAAATAGTTGCCGAAATGAGGTGAAAAAAAATTTTTCGATCGTAAAGCACTTTCTGATGCTTCGTATCATGAGTCGTGCAATTATTATATTATGTAAACACGGTTATACAATTATGTTTGTTATTATGAATATAGTGTTTATTATAAATGAATAAATTAATAGCCTAATAAGGGTTAATTAATAAGATTTATCTGTTAATTGCAATAACAATGACATTAACACAGTAGCTTTTTATTTTATGCACAAGAGTGTAATGAGTCTAAAATAGTATGAATTTTATTACGCAATCTAAAATCCTGCAAGTACATACTATGTAATCAAAGAGAAAAATGGAACTGAAGTGGTACTTATCGATAATCGGAGTGGTATCGGGAATTATTGAGTATTGAGCACATTTTAAATACTTCATGGGGTCATTATATATACAAACATAAATGATGATGATGAAGAATATATAATATGAAGTTCAATTCTTATTTTTGGTTTTATAGCTGAAATTATGTGTGGTCATGCATAACCATGTGTGAAATTATGCATGATCACGCATGATATTGTCGAATAACGTATAATGTTCCATAATAAAAACGCATGATTTAGAATTTTCTGTCGTATATGTTCATATGTATACAGAAATGGTTACGAAGAATTAAGCCAAATGATACATGTCATTACATATAGAATCATGCATGACTACATGTAAAATCGTATTTACAATTTTTTGAGTAAATTTTAAATTTTAATTTTTTATGATTTATATATTCATATGTACATAGACATGATTATAAAGAACTAGACATAATTATACATCATATCTTACATCAGCGTGCATGATTATTTAAAATCACATTTGTTTAATCAGTATTTTGGATTTTTACATGCTATTAAATATGATCAACAATCATGCATGATTATATGTAGAGTCACATCTAATGTATAAAAACACATGGCGGGGATTTTTGTCATAAATGTTCATATGCACAGTCGTAATCGCGGAGAATTGAGCTTTATGATATAACATATTACATATGGAATCATGCATGACCTCGGGTGGAATAATATGTCATTTTATAGAGTAATTTCTAGTTTTGAATTTTTCATGGCTCATATATTCATATGTACATAGACATGATTATATAGAACTAAACTAGTTATTTATGTACCTTGGGCGAGCCACGCGCCAATACGGTCGAGGTGATAAATATTTTCAGCAGGGATAGTATAAGGCTGAGGCCCGATAGGGCCGAGGCTTTATATCCCTGCTGCAAATAATTATCACCGAGACCGTATTTGCACGTGGCTTGCCCATGGTGCTTAAAAAATTTTTCGTCCTATGGCGGACGTATGCGGGTTTTTACGTGTAGGGGATACTCAATTTATAAATGAATAGCGTACGACGCCATAACCCTCTAATCCTCTAAACAAAAATACATGAAAGTCCTGAAGTTAGTCAAAGGTGCGCTTTTTAATTAAGACAGTTGAAACGTAAGCTACTCGGCTGTATAGAGATTGGTGACGCTTGCGTAACATTGTCCTCGACTGTATAAAGTTCTATACAGCCCCGTAGATACTGGCGCGTACGCGTATTATTTACAAATTGAGTGTCGTCTGCGCGTAAAAACCCCCATACGTCCGCCTAGGACGAAAATAATCATACATCATATCATACATGAATATACATCAATAGCGATCACATATAGAGTTCAATCACTACTTTGGTTTTATGGATAAAATTATATGTAATATATATGATCACGTGGAATTATTTATGATCGTGCGTGGTCATGTGCACAGTAAAAAATTTTGCGTCATTGCGTCAAAAAATTTTGTGTTAAAAATTTTTGTGTTAAATATTTAACACTTTTATGTGTAAATTTAACATTAATTGTGTTAAATTAACACAGAAAAATGTTAAATTAACACAAAAAAGTGTTAAATATTTAACATAAAAATTTTTAACACAAAATTTTTTGACGCAATAACGCAAAATTTTTTACTGTGTGTGAAATTATGTGTCATTACACCAAAAAAATTAGCTTGATTCAAGAAAAATTTTTTAATTCAAGAATTTTTTTTTTAATCAAGTTAATTTTTTTTTTCAGCGCATATGTGATCATATGTGGAATTATATATGATCATATCTTAAATTATGCATATAATATTTGATTAGATTAAAATGAACGTATGATCATTGAATATATATTATATATAGAATTTCTTTTTGGGGGTACTAAATTTCTACAGTGTTATAAAAATTCTGACTGTAATAGATAGTTAAAATAAATTTTTCGTAACCGGGTTGTAAATTTCCTTTATTTTTTGAAAACGAAGGAAATTTGTGAAACTTAAAAATGATTATCCAGATCGATCGCCACCCCGTTATTTAATTAGACAATTAAATTTTAGAGGTGGATTTTTCTTGACTTTTTATCGAGAGACTAGTAAAATATTTGGTTAGGATAGAAAGTCGAAAAAAATACTTAAAATAATCTAGAGTAACAATTGGATGTAAAATGTGATTTTTAGTAGAGTATGTATGTATTATTTGTTTTTCACAAAAAAGTATGTTTTTATAGTATAAATTACCTTGTTAATAAGACTCCTCTCGTCATCAAAACCGACCCACTGGTCATCTCTGTATGCAAACGGCACCTGCTGTTCGCTATCCCAGACGAGGGTCGTGTTGTCCTCGTTCAAGAAACCACACACCTAAATAAATAAAAAAAAAAATATTAAAGTAATATTTAAATTTGAATATTTATAATAAAATAAATAAAATAAAACAAAAAAAGAAGCGCAAACGGATTTAAAAAGTAAACTATACCGATGTGATAAAAATAAAATGTTAAAATAAAAAACAAACTAGTGCACGGCACGAAAGTAAATGCAACGAAGTATTATGTGAATTCTTGTCTTAATTTCCATAGAAAGTACCTCGTAGTAAGAGAGAAAGCCAGACTCGTTAGTAAAGTTCCCAGGAACTCCACCCCCGGAGGCTGGTGCACCGATGTCAAACTTGTCCTTGTCTACCAGCGTGAAGGATCTTCCGTACGTAGGCATTCCTATCATTAGCTTCTCCTTCGGCGCCCCCTGTTTCACCCATTCGCGAGCACTATAATCCTATTTGATGCAAAAAAAAAAATAATAAAATTTAATAATATTTTAATCTATTCCAATAAAAAATAACTACTTATGTATAAGATTTACTTTTAAGTGTATGCTAAATAATAAAATTTATTAAGAGGCAGCATCACTGTGAGTTTTAAAATTTTGACTTTTGGATTTAAAATATTTTACTCAAAAATTTCAATTAAATGTTTTATAATTATAAAATTAAACATTTTTACTGTAAAAATATTGAAAAATAAAAATTGATCTGATTTGTTTTTTTATCACAGGGGTGTTTCCGCTGAAATAATTATTAAGATAAATGAAATTTATTTTTTATCATGTAAGTAAGTTTGAATTTAGGTAAAAGTAATGAATGCATTGAATAAAGTCGTGTAATGCGAGTACAAACGAAGAGTGTTATAGCTATAAATAAAACTAAAAAAATATATATAAAAATATAAATATAAGTTACAAGTATATATAAATATATAAATATGTACATAAATAAAAATGAATATGAGTTAATCAAATGAAATAAAAATTTGTTTTCTTACCACGGTGAGTTTCTTTTGATAGCTGGTTGCACTCTCTAAGGGATGCAGCGGACTATTGTGTCCGACTTGTCTCTCCCAGTGCCCATGGAAGTCGTAAGTCATTACGTTTATAAAGTCCAGGTACTTAGATATTTCAGGAACGTCGTACCTGTAAAAATAATAAACCTCTTTAATTAATATAAAATGCTTGTAATAATTATATTTGTTGTATTATAATATTTAAAGTCACCGCAGCCTCAATTAGAAACAATTAATTCATTTTGATCACTAAAAAAATCAGGTGAGGGTGTTTGCGCACTCAATGACTATATTCACGAAAGATGTTTCAAAATCCCTCGGGGTTGCACGAGTCTCGACTTCTTTATACTTTGGCAGTTTCAAATGGAGGGTCGCAGTAAGTAATAACAAAAGTTTAATCAAATAAATATTTTAAGCTTCTTCAAACCCTTGCTTCAAACTTTTACGCTTTTACACTTTTTAGCGTGTTCTGTTGAATTTTGTAAATGCGAGTTTCGAGGTTCTCGAATTAAGGTAACGACTGTCAATAAGTTCAGATCGACCGCTAAAGTTCAGACTCCTTTTAAGGCTTATTTTAATAAATTCTCTTTTGTGTTCTTGATGATTTTTTATTTTATAACTTCCCAAGTCAAAATTTAAATTGTCGATTCAACGTCGTATTGAACGTTCAAATCATAGGTTGAGCGTATTAGACGTTGAAAACGTAGGATCAACGTATTGAACGTTAAAATCGTCATTTGAAAGTAATGGACGTTGAAAACGTATGTTGAACGTATCCAACGTATTATAAATGTGAAGAGAACCAATAATAGGTGGAAATAAGTAATATTAAAACTACTCAAATAACTACACATGTTTGAAATGTAAATAGACAAAAAAAAATTTTTTTTCAGTTCTGTTAGGGAGATTTTACATTTCTTAGCTTAAATTTACCATTTTTTTTTGACGGAAATGCTTCATCGAAATTTTGTACCCTCGGAATGGTTTCCAAAATGATGTAAAATTTTAAGAAATATCATTCATACGATTTTATACCAAAAATGGCCTCATAAATCTGTATATAAAATGATAACTTTTTATACAATTTTATAAAATTTTGTACCATTGGATTTTTGCAAAAAAAAAAAATTAAAATTTTTAACTTCTCGCTAAGAAAATTAAAAATTTGTAGTTATTTGAGTAGTTTTAATATTACTATTTTCACCCATTATTGGTTCTGTTCACATTTATAATACGTTGGATACATTCAACATGCGTTTTCAACGTCCATTACGTTCAAATGACGATTTTAACGTTCAATACATTGATCCTACGTTTTCAACGTCTAATACGCTCAACCTACGATTTGAACGTTCAATACGTTGAATCTACGGTTTAAATTTTGACTCGGGAATTTCTGCTGGAGTAATTACGAAGCTCTTTTGTGTAAAAAAACCGAAAACACTTATTTATTTGTTTGCATTAATTAACTATACCCATTAATGTAGTATGAACCGGTATTTACAGGCTTCTCAGACTTAAAAGCTTCCAATTTCAAATAAACTTTCTCAAGTATATCCAATAATCTGGTAGAAAGTGATATAATAAAGACATTAAAGATAAAATCCAAAAATATTTACTTATACGTGTTAACTGAAAGTGTAAATAATATATATAAATAACATGTTATAAAATCTTTTAGAGTTCTAAAAAAAATAAATAAAAAAAAAGGGAAAGAAAAAAAGTTGAACAAATATTCTATAAAGTAGTTTTGAAAAGTTATTACAGCGCGAGTAAAGCAATTTAAGCTTGAGAAGCATTTTATATCGAGATGTAGAGTAAGATTATTTACCCAGCGGCAATGGCTTCAAAACTCGCTGGTACTGCTGCTGAAAGAATCAATTTAGGTTGGCCAGAGTCTTTGGCTTCGCCTTCGAACGCAAGTCTCAGCTCTTTCAGAAGATTCACGTAAGCGGCCTTGTCGTCAGTGCCTCTGAAACATACAGATATACTTATACATTTAAATTTATATATGTCTAAACATATGTGTAGAAAGTATATATGCTCACGTGTAGAGTGAACACGTACATAGAGGACAATGCAGAAGGTAATTTATGAATGGTCCCGGTTTGTCTATTTTATAGTTTTAGCTTCGCATAAAATTAATCTGTATAGCACTTACCGCGGATATTCCCAGTCGACATCGAGACCGTTAAATTTGTACTCCCTGAGGAACTCGATTGCCTCGTAAACGAACTGATTCATACGGAATGTATTGCTGGTGAGTTCTTTGAATGGTGTTGAACCAAATGCCCACCCACCAATTGCTAGTAATACCTGATGTCAGAAAAAAAAATTCATTTTTATATTTTTTGTTATTTCTTCTTGCAGATAATCCTGGATTTAGTTCAACGATTAAAATATTCGAAATAATAAATTTTCACTCGAATAATTACAAATTCCTGTATGAGGTTTGAATATAATTATGAAAAAGTAAAATTATTTTTATAATTAAGCACTGTAAAAAATTTTCCGTTATTGTGTTAAATATTCAATACTTTTTTGTGTTAATCTAAGAAAATGAACACAAAAAATTAAATTTACACATACAAGTGTATTGGTACAAAGAATTTTTTTGACTTGAATTTCTGTCTTTTAAAGGCTTCAAATGATTTTCGGATATAGTTAATTTATTATAAATTTACGGCATAATTATAAATAGACTCAAATTTTTCGTTTTATAAAATTTGGTTATTTTTTTTTTTTTTTTGTAAATATTGAGGAAAAAATGTGAAAAATTGTAACAGGCATATTTTTATCTTAAAATGGATTTTTTTAGTTAAGTATGGAACCCGAGTCGAAATTCGAGTTCCGTTTTAACCGTAATTTTTTCCCATCTCAATTTTACGGTCAAAACAGACTTGGCGCTGTATTGATAGCTCATTTAAACTGAGCCTGGTTTCACCGTAACTAGTGGAGTTTTGTCCCATTCTACCACGATTACGGTCAAACCAGGCTTGAAATAATGATAATAATAATAATAATAAATAATAATAAATTAAATTTTAAAATTCTTAGGGGTCCGGGTTCAAATCCAATTGAAATCCCATTTATTTATTTTTTTTTTGTTTTAATCACTGCAATAATAATTATTATTATGAATAATAATTATTATTGTTATAAAAAATAAGTAATAGTAATTAATAATAATTGTCATTAACATAAAAATTTGTAATTAACAATTATTACAATTACTACTATCAAGATTGTTTATGAGCACAAAAAAATATATAAAATTAATTTTGTAATAAAAAAAACAAAAATGGATGATTTCCCAAATTTGAGTCTTTTTTTTACGAACAGGGGTTATTTATTGTCCAGTTTATACATATTAAGGAGTAAGGAAATAGGAGGAAAGGATTACTTATGGTAACTTAACCTAATACGCTTCGTAAATAAAGAAATAATTAAAAGTCGCTTTGCCTAACCGAGAACCGAACTTGGAACCTATCGCTCGTCAAGACTTACGCGCTACCCGCATCGCTACACTGCCGATTGGTAAAAGGCGAATCTCAGTAGTCTCATAAACTTTTTAAATGACGCGTCTTGAAATGACTAAGTTCTGAGTGGAATCTGAAAAAGAACTTAGAAATTAAATTAAATTAAATTAAATTAAAAAAGAACGGAGAAATTAAATGAATAGTAATAATTATATTTATAGACATTCAAAATTGAAATTTAGTTACCCATTCTCAATTATTAATCTTATACTTCTATTTTCAATTGTAAGATTCGGTAATTGCTTATTTTCACGGGGTGTGAAATCAACATGATTAGATTATTTTCTACTTAATAGATATTTTTTTTTTTTTTAGAATAAATCTAAAATAGAAAAATTTTTCAAAATTTTTTTCAAAAATGTTAATTTTGGGATAAGAAAAATTATGAAACATTTCAATTTTAACTAAAACAAATTATGAAAAATTTCAAATTTTGGGTTAAAAAGTTTTAGCAAAATATCGAAAAATCGATAATTAAAAAAATTTTTTTTTTCTACTTGTAAAATATTTTTTTTATCAGAGTAAATCTAAAATAGAAAAATTTTTTTTAATTTTTTGAAAAATTTCAATTTTAGAGTAAAAAAAAAAATATGAAAAACGTCAGTTGTTGGATTAAAAAAAAAACTATGAAAAAATATCAAAAAATTAATTACTTTTAAAAAATGTGAAATTAAACAATTACCTGCGATTCTTATATATTTTAAAACTTTTTTCAGTGAAAATATGTGAACTAAGCTGAATTTAGAAAAGAATAATATTTTTTTTCCAAAATTCAAATTTTTGAAAGAAAAGCCCTTCTCTGAGATTATTATTGTTATTATTATTATTATTAAATTTTTAATTTTTAAATGTCAACTTTTCATGTTTTTTATTAATTTAAATTTTCGCGCCTAAGAACTACAAGATGGCAAGAGAAATAATAATAATCAACAAGATGACAAATATAGTAATAATATTTATAATGATAATATTATACTCCTGGAAATTTTTACGGTCAAAACAGACCTGCGTACGCCTGTTTTAACCGTACTTATTCTCCGATACCATCTTGTACGGTCAAAATAGACTCGATTTTTAGCGGCATATTAGACTTCAAAGAGTTGGGACATTTTTACGGTCAAAACGGGACTCGAATTTTGACTCGGGAAGGTCTATATATTTTTTTAGTGATAGTCAATTTTTTATATTAAGTGTTGGAGAAGTTTTGAATGGGTTGTTATTTTTATTAATTTTTTCTGCCGCATTTTTCATTGAATAATTATTAATTGATCCTGTAATAGCGATATTATTTAAGTAATTTATAAATTACCTCAACCATGTGTATTGTAGTGAAAATATAAAACAAAACATAGTTAATTAACAATAGTATTTAGCTCCAACTAAATTTGATTTTCTACCAAAGTCTTGTTTCAACCAAAAGTTAAATTAAATCACACGCAAAAAAAAATTTTGTCGTGACAACATAAGATTTGTTGTGGTAACAAATGAATATATGTCAGCAGAGGGTTAACAAATCATATTATATTTTATTTTTTTATTTTTAAACAATACACTGAACCCTACAGCAAAGTCAATAAGCGGGTTCCATTAGAAAAAAAAATAACAGTTACATAATGTTTGAAAATAGTGCTTATAAGTAATAATAATAGTAATAAGTCCATAATTGAAGAAGCTAGTAAATACAAACATAAAGTGCTCTGACTCAGTCTCTATTTAGTATTTAGTAAACACAGTTTCGAGAAACAATCAACATGATTTATCTGATAGACATCCAGACTGTTATCAATATTATAAAACTTGTTAAAGGCACACATTAAACGATATATAGGAACATCATATGTTATAGTGAGTAAGATCACGTCAACTGGACCCCCTATTTTCCACTTGATTATGAAAATTAAGTTCATGTATTTTTTTTATAAGTATATATCAAGATAAAATGATCCGCGAAAGGATTTTTAAAAATTTCGATTTTAACAATAATTTTTTTTACAATGAAAATTTTAGGTACTTTTAATTAAAAAATGGATTGTAAATCAACCGTTAAAATCAAATTAATGGGACTTGAAGGATTTGTTTTTAAAATGTTTGTATTTTAATAAAATATTAATAACTAAAAATTATTTGTTTATTATCATATTGTTAATTAACTTTTAAGTTAACAAATGAAAATTTCACTGACTTCTCGGTGAAAAAATGAAGTTTTTTTTTATCGGTTACATGCGTTATTTATTAAAGTTTAAGATTTCAGAAAAAAATTTCACTGCTCGCGATCTGTTTAAACAATATAAATTTATTTATCACAGCGCGCCGAGCGCCAGGCGCTGTTAGAATACCGCGCCGTCGAACGTCAGACTATGTTATAGCTTCGATTAATTATAATTAAAAATAACAATTAAAAATATAATTATCAAACAAATTTTATTATTATTATGATCAATATTATGGCTAATAAAATAAGTAAATTCTCTATTATTAAAGAAAAATAGAAAAAACGAACTAGTATTAAATATTAAATTTTGTAGACATTTGTTAACTTTATTTTATTTTTTTTTTAAAACTTGGTTAATAAAAACTTTTTTATCTTCCGAAACATTATTATATTATTATTAATAATATAGTAATATATTACTATATTATTACTAGCGGACCAGATAGACGTTTTCTTGTACACACGTCTTAAATTTAAAAATTTCAAGCTTATTTGAATGAGCTGTTACAGTTTGGACCGTTTTGATGAAAATTATTATTAAAACGTTATTATAATGACATATTTCAATTAGCACCTGATTGATTTTAACACAATTACACAAAATTTTTTTGAATTTCGATTATAATTTTTTTTCTCAAATGAATATTCGATACTGTCTGTCAGATCCAATGTAAAACATTCCAAGATCAAGAACAATTTATAAATAAAAATTTAATTGAATAAACATTTTTCCGTGGACTGAATTGTGAAGCTAAACCATTTTCGAATCCACCTAAAGACACACAAAAAGTTTCATTAAAATTGGTCCAGCCGTTTAGAAAAAGTTCAGTGACAAACACACGCACAGAGAAAATATATATAAAGATTAATAATACAATAATGTGTCAGAAGATAAAAAAGTTTTTATTAACCAAGTTTAAAAAAAAAAATAAAATAAAGTTAACAAATGTCTACAAAATTTAATATTTATTACTAGTTCGTTTTTTCTATTTTTCTTTAATAATAGAGAATTTACTTATTTTATTAGTCATAATATTGATCATAATAATAATAAAATTTTTTTGATAGTTATATTTTTAATTGTTATTTTTAATTATAATTAATCGAAGCTATAACATAGTCTGACGTTCGACGGCTCGGTATTCTGACAGCGCCTGGCGCTCGGCGCGCTGTGATAAATAAATTTATATTGTTTAAACAAATCGCGAGCAGTGAAATTTTTTTCTGAAATCTTAAACTTTAATAAATAACGCATGTAACCGATAAATTTTAAACTTAAGGCGACCACCGAGAAGTCAGTGAAATTTTCATTTGTTAACTTAAAAGTTAATTAACAATATGATAATAAACAAATAATTTTTAGTTATTAATATTTTATTAAAATATAAACATTTTAAAAACAAATCCTTCAAGCCCCATTAATTTAACTTTAACGGTTGATTTACAATCCATTTTTTAATTAAAAGTACCTAAAATTTTCATTGTAAAAAAAATTATTGTTAAAATCGAAATTTTTAAAAATCGTTTCGCGGATCATTTTATCTTGGTATGTACTTATAAAAAAGATACATGAACTTAATTTTCATGATCAAGTGGAAAATAGGGGGTCCAGTTGACGTGATCTTGCTCAGTAACAAAATCTAGGTTACAATAAGTAATTCATATGTTATAACAATAAAACAGCTTTGTTATTATCGCAGAATCTTTTAGTTAATTTACCAAAATTTTTTAGTTGAATGAACAAATCGAGGATATATTAAGTCTATTTTAAATCTTTTAGTTTGTACATGTAGCAATGCAAAGCTATCAATTGTGTATCCCGGAACTTATCTCTAAAATAAATTGTATTCGATATAATTTAAAAAGATTGAAATTGAAATGAAATCTTCAATCTCATAAATCGTTTATCTTTCCCAGAGTCTATTAGTGAATCGTCTAAGTAAGGTAAAATCCCTAATAGATGATCACGTACCAGTATATGATCACTCCATGTATTTGTATATCTATATTCATAAATATAGGTATACAAATACATGGAGTGATCATATACTTGTACATGATCGTCTGTTGGGGCTTTTACCTTATCTATGAGTCTTATTGTCTACTATTTGTGTTTAATTGAGTCTTGACAAATCTCCAGTTTAAAAATTAATTTACTCTTATTCTTACCCTAACTCTAAATAGCGTAAATTAATTTGAGAATTTGAAGACCCTATAATATAGCAGAACAATTATTTAGACTTAACGTCTAATAACTTAATTAGATAGACTGTACGTCTATTAATTTCTAATACAGACGGAGAAATCAAATGTTGTTCCGCTGAACCGATCTCACTTTCGTTAAGCCGTACTCTGTATCTATCTCGCGAAAGTTTGTAATTTGCTGGATTTCTGATAGTCTCTATGGGTTTCACAGCTTGAATTGTTTCACTCTGGCTGCCGAAGAATCCCGAGTGCGGTTTTTAATCAAAATTTAGCGTTCAGTTACAATTAAAAAATTTATTTATTAAATTTAATTAAATAACTATGACTTTTACCAAAAGTATGTTATTTATTTTTGGATCTTCAAAATTTAATCCAGAATTACATTTCTGAGCTTTCACAAAAAAAAAAAAAAATTAAATCGGACCCTAAATGGTTTAGAATAGTTTGAAAATTTAATATTTTATAGTATTAAAGATAATTTTGTTTTCTGAACAAATTATCAATCATAAATTTTTGATTTGACTCAAAAAAGCTCTATTCTTTAGTAAAGATACGTTGTCACAAAATATTAAAGAATTTAATTTTTAGAGTCATGAAATATTAAATTCTTTAATATTTTTGCATCATAAATATATATGATGCAAAATAAAAAAAATAATACAATAATATTTTTGCATTATATATATATTTTGTGATAAATATTAAGAATCCTTAATTTGATTGCCCCAATAATCTAAAATTGACTAAGTTCAAAATTTTATTCAGAATTAAAAACAGCAATGCTATAAGTAGTATTCAGGTTGAAATATTTAACTGGGCAATTTAAAAGTTAAATGCCTCTTGAACTATAAAATAAAATAAAACAAATCTATTTTTACGTATTGTTTAAAAACTTTTATCAATCATCCAATATTACATAATTTTTCTATAAATTAAATTAAACGAGTTTTTATCGTTTAAATAAAACTTTTCACCAAACTAAATCGGATAATATTTATCTGGTGTTTTTTTACTGGATTATGCAACGTATTTATTGCCGTGAGACAATATAATTTAAAAATGTAAAATATAAATTATTAAGGCATAAATCGCAAATTTTTTTCACGTGACGTATTTTTTCTATTCCGTATTGTGCAGAGAAAATTTATTATTCCTCTCATCTATTTATTACCCAATGGACAATAGAAACCTTATATATAAAGTTAAATAAAAAAAGTACTCACTTTCAAGTCCGGATTTTTCTCTCGGAGTGCTATTAACCGTTCATACATCTCCGGGTCCTTTTCGTTGCCCTCCACCAGCAAGTGATTTTTCAAGGTTGCAAATGAGTAGACAACGTGGGTGCAGAGACTGGGATCAATGTCCTCGGGAATAAATCTTCCAGCACCCCCGCGTTTGTGTGCCCAGTTTGTTAAGTAACAAAACGTCAGTGGTTCACGTTCTAAATAAAGTAAAACTACTTTAAATCACTTCTTTTTTCACAGTTATTTATCTTATAAACTAATTTTTTAATTTAAGCAATTTTTACGGAAAAATTTTTGCATGACTTATGTATTTCATTTTTCAAGAGTTAACGGGCTTGTAAACACTATAACTTTTGAAAAATACAATTTTTAAATCAGACTTCTTCTTGAGTCCTTTCATATGATTAATCCGGAGAACCTTTTTGAAAATCTTTGCTCAATATTGTTTTGTTTAATAGTAATTAATATATTTAGGCCGGCAATCACACGCAATTTCCTACACTGAAAAAAAAAAATTAACTTGAACCAAGATGAAAAATTCTTGAATTAAGTAAAATTTATTTAAATCAAGAAAAATTTCTTAGTTTAATAATTTTTCTAATTAAATCAAGAAGAAATTCTACAAAATTATTTACTCAATTCAAGTAAATTTTTTTTTCTGTAAACTTTCTGATCAGCCGTGATATTTATTTTTTTTAAACATCCATTTATTTCATGAGTAAATACAGCTGAGATCGGAATTCTATTTTTCACTTCATTGTTGAAAATCACCAGAAGGTGGCGCGGTAGCGCACTTTTATCAGAACCTACAGTTTCTCTCAAACAAGAACGGCCTGTTCTAAAATTAATCGTTGAACCCGTAAGTTTAAAAATACTAATTATTGTGTACTTAGATACTTAGAAATTTTTATCACGGTCATAAATTTTATTTTAACTCTCGATATTAAATTTTTATATTCTAAACTTTATATGAAATATTTTTATTCCCGGAAAAAAATTACTTGATTTAAGATCCTTGAACAAAATAAATATTTTCAACTTTTTTTTTTTTATTTTATTTAGACTGTATTTTTTTTATTCTGCAATATAATAAAGGTGTAATTTAGTCTTCGCTTTTTTAAATTAACCTCTAACAGAAGATTATGTTAAAATTCAAAACTTTTTTGATAACTACTTACAATAATTTATCTATTGTTTAATTATTATTTTTAAAATATTACCAAACTTTTGTTCATAATATATTTTAGTTTATTAATTCAAAGTGTCTAGTAAGCCCAAGAAAAAAATTTCTTAACTCTTCTTGGCAATAAATCAATTTTACAAAGTACGAAGTGTTTAACTTTCAGATAATAAATTATTTAACAAAAAAATTTTATTGTTATTTCAAAGATTCCAGGACTTTTTCCTTAGAAAATTAAAAACAAAAATTAAAGAAGCGACTTTCAGAAGTGAATTACAAACAGATGTTGACATTTATAAGTTTTGAGGAGTTAATCTGGAAGATTTACTATTTTGCCGCATTAATACTTAGTATGTCTGTTGGAATTAAAACAAATAAAAAAAAAGAAAGTAAACAAAGCATTTAGAACTGTATTTTATTTTTCTTAAGAAAGAGGGAAGTTAACACCTTCTAATGAAATCGTAGAATGGAATTTTTAATAACAGTCTCAGCGACATTTTTAACGCTTTCTTCATAACCATTTCAAAGATCTCGCTCAGGGAAAAATAATTCATATCTCCGGAGAAATATGTCTCGATTTCGGATTCAAAATGGATTTACATACTATCGTAAAAAAAAGTTCAATAATGTTCACCGCGAAAATCGTTCGAATGTAAGATTATCTGTTGAAAAAAAATTCTTTCTTTTTTTTTTTAAAAATACGCTAGAGGTGAAATTCAAGATTTGTTGCCGGTTTAATCGAGAAATTATAAATTATAAATCTTCTTCGTCGAATACTGGAGGTTCTTTATCGCAAAAATGATGAAGTTTTTAAATTCATTGCGTTTGGATGTATTGAAATAAGAATTATATCGAAATTTTTTGAAAAAAAAAAAATCTATTTGATAATTGCATGAAAGCGGGAACTTGAACATTTAAAAGTTTAAATTTAACTCAACATATGATTTAGAAAAAATTAAAGTTTCTGGTTTTCGCTGTGGTGTAAATAATTGATGTGAACATTTCATTTTTTTCTGCGTTAATTATGTAGCTAAAAAAATTAAATGAAATTACATCAAATTAATTATTTTTTTTTCTTTATTACAAAAATAATGCCACAGAAAACAATAAAATTGTTGTAGTTTGAAGCACTGAAAAGGTTGCGCAAATTAAATCATTCGAGGTTAAAAAAAAATATAGGAAAACGGTTGACCCTAAAGGCCATCCCTGCAACTTCCCGCTACCTCCATACCTAAGTGCTCAACAATTCACTTATTTTTTAAGCTCTTCGAGCTCAAAAATATAATTTATGTGTAATTTTGAGCTCTCCGAGCTCAAATAAATCGCTGTTCTGTGCTTTTGAGCTCTTCGAGCTCAAAAGGCTAAAGGATGTTTTAAAGAACACTATTTTTTGAATTTTCAAACCGCAATAACTTTTGAATAAATTAACCGATTTTCTCGCGGTTTACGGCATTCAACGCAGTTTTTTGAGTTTTTTGGAAAATCTTTAATCAAAAACTGGTCAGACGAAAAATTTCATAGAAATTCTGAAAAAAACATTTTTTTCAATTTTTTTCGACAACGATATCTCACGAACAAATTAACCGATTTTGACCGAGATGGTGGCAATCGACGTGGTTTTTTGACGTTAAAAGCTGATTAGTTTTTGGAATTGATCAGTTCAGCCGTTTAAAAGATATTTCAAAAAAACGAATTTTTGGAAATTTTATTTTTGAGATTTCTCAAAATTGATCGACTCAAATTCTGTAAATTAGTATCAGAATTCTAGGGGCAAAGGAACTCTTCAAAATGCCGCTTATTTTGATCGAATCGGATGATCCGTTCAAAAGTTATGAGAGATTTACACACACATACATACACACAGACACCATCGCGGGAATAGTCAGGGAAGCTTCCTAGGACCTCGAAACGTCGAGATTTGATGAAAACTCGATTTTCGAAAAACGGGGTGAAAACAATAACTTCTCGATTTTTGAAAATTTTCAATTTTCTTAGCGGGAAATTAAAAAGTATAAGTTGAAAACTTGTATAATATTTACTGTTATGATACTGAAATCAGCAGAAATTAAACCATTTTTAAGTTTTGTATTTTAACAAATAAATTTGTACTAAATAAAAAATTTCCCGTTAAGAAAATTGAAAATTTTCGAAAAAAGGGAAGTTATTGATTTGCGTCTGATTTTTGAAAGTCGAGTTTTCATCGAATCTCCCCGTTTTGAGGTCTCAAATTTCTCAACCAATCAATATAAAGCTGTACATTTTTTTTTTTGCTTTAAAAACTGCGTCGAATGCTTTTTTAACAAACTTAACAGGAAGTTCTAGGGTTGGCCTGTGCGGTTAACCAATTTCCAGATTTTTTCTTTAATAATTAATTAATTTATTAAAATAATTTTTAATAATCTAATCGTTAAAAAAAAAGTGAAAAAATCACTTTTTGCTAATTATACATTTTTATAAGCGATATCGACATTTGAAGTTAATTTTAAACCATTTATAATTCTAATTCTTGAGAAAATATTAATGAACGTTGAAATGTGGATGAGTTTTGTTCAATTATTTTTTGATAGACCAAAAAATTTATAAATTACAAATACTAATTTTAACAATGTATACTTTTTATCTGTTTTTTACTTATTGTTAGTAATAAACATAAACTAAATTCTACAGTTATAAAATCCCTTTGACATTTCAAAATTCTTAGCATTTTCGTGACTCGTTACTAACTATTTATACCTTAATAATTGCTAAATAATATTATTGAAATAGGTAATAATAATCGAGTGATTACAGAAAAACTAAAGAAACTGATAGTCCATAACTCCTTGAATTTAAAATAAGAATCTGACATTTGTGGTTTCGAATTTCGTAATTAATGATAATGATCTAATTGTAGTGAGTAATGACTATTCTCGTTTATCATGAATGCCGTAGTATAAAGTAAAGGTAAACAGAAGGAACATCATAAAGACTAAAAGACATTAAATCAAGATAAAAGATAGTAACCTCTAGGCGGTGAATTAATGACTAGTGAGGTCGGTTTCGACACCTTTTTAGCCTTGCTGAGAACCTCTGAGGCTGGAATCTTGTAGGGCTCTGGTTTTTTAATGACAACTTCACTGACAGTCGCCGCGACGGCACTCCAATCAACATCTTTAGCCTTTACGCCACGGGATACGCCGAGGAGTTCCTCCCTCATTGCGCCTATCAGCGGGTACCTCACGTTTCCGGGACACGCGGTTCCATTGAAGTCATCCATGTCGACTGTCCAAACCATGGCACCTCCATATCCGGAGGCCTTTATCCATTTCATCTTCCCTCTAATGGACCTCTCGTCATCAAAGCCCACCCATTGATCGCCCTGCACTAAGTATGGCACCTTCATCTCGTCATCCCATACATATGCTGCTCCACTTTGAAGCATCTCGCATATCTAAAATGAATCGATTTTATTATTATTATTATTTAATTATTTTTAAACTATGTTTGATAATAGATAAAATATTAAACTGCAAATTCTACACTGAAAAAAAAATTCTTGGCCGAAGGGTAAATTTTTTTGGCTCAAGAAAATATTAAGGAAGATTGAAAATTTCTTGAGTGGAGTTAAAGTTTCTTGAGCCTAGAAAATTTCTTCTTGCTCCAAAATAACTTTTGTCTTCCTTAAAATTTTCTTGGTGCAAGAAGTGTTTTTTTCTGTGTAGTTTTATCATTTCTAAAAGTCGGAATTGAAATTTTATTATAAAATAAATTCTTAATTTTATTGATTTATATAGTAATAATTACACTCGGGATTTATACAATGATATTCCACATCTTAAGTTAAATAATAATTTAATAATGAATCTGAGTCTATAAATAAAAGTATCTCAATGAATGATTCAAGTCTTTATATTGAGTCTTACTGCACGCAGAAAAAAATTTTGTTAAAATAACCTAAGATATGTTCTAGTAACAAATGCATTTGTTAACATAGGGATAACAAATTATATGTTAAAATAACAAAATTTAGGTTATAGCAAGTTATTGGCTGCGTTCAGGTTTACTAAGTTCTGAGTAGGGCTGACTTTATCTACCAAAAAATTAATATTTAGACACACTTAAATAAATATATCTTGCATTGTTTTATTATAGGTTTTTTTAAAAAACAATATAGTTACTTTAAGTTGTTGCTACAAGATATGCTAAGATCTGCCAAGAACTTAGTAAACTTGAACGCGGCCATTGATTTGTTATAACAACAAAACAATTTGGTTACTATAGCAAAATCTTTAAGTAGATTCGCCAAAATAATTTAGTTGGTATAAAAAATTTTTTTGTTGAAACAGCAAAATCATTCTATTAAAATAACAAATAAATTTACATTAAATGTTACATTAAATTTTATAAGAATCCATAATTTAAAAATATGCTATAATCAGTGATATCTGATTTGGAAAATATTTTAGCAACAAATTAGTTTTGTTATTGCAATAAAATGATTTTGTTAGGACAATATTGTTAACAAATTAATTTGGTCATTTAACAGACTGGTTTGTCAGTACAACTTGAAACATTTTATTAATGCGATTAATGGATTTGTTACTATAACTAAACTCATTTGTTACCAGAACATATTTTTCAGTTATCCCGTCTTTTGTTATTTCAACAAAATCATTTTTATGCGTGTGTGACTACCGTTTAGTTTGAACTTATCTTTCATAATTGATTTGAAATGATAAAAATAAAACTTTTTCATAGTTAGATTAATATTTTCGTGTCTTCAATATGTGTCAATTTAGTTTTCGTAAATTTTCGTGAAAAATATAAAATTAAATTAGATTTCAAAAGTGTATTTATTGATACCCTTATGTTTATACACTATCTGTTTCTCGCTCACTTCGCTGAGCGTATAATAAAATTGATTTTTGAAATCTCGACTTGAAACTCGACTGAAATATTTCTCTTATACTTCTACTTCAACAGATTAAAATTTAAAAAAATACGTATATTTTTTAATATGTATTTTCTGTACATTTGTTGATTGTGTCTGATATTCTTTATGAGCTCAGACGTGCACCTATTATAACATCCACTAGTTTTCTTAAAAGAAATAACTATTCATACATAAATAATCCTAATAAATCCACGCCACACGAATACAATTATATTAAAAAGCCACCTTAAAGGCCTTACACTCGCACAACATGGATTAAAGGATCAACTCAAATTTTTCTACGGATAAATAGAGATGTTCTTTCTTAAAAATCGTTTTCATACTTATTACTCACCACTCTTACGCAACCTGCACAAGGAGTCAGTTTTCGCGAAATCTGATTTTAGTTAATTTCTAATTGTTAAATAAAAATCTGACAAATTTGAACTCTTGGTTCAAAAGGTTTAGAATTCGTTTTAGAATTCGTCAACCTTTGAGGACTTAATAACTTTCCTTTCGGAAATATCGTAAAATGTTTTAAGCTGAAAAAATTTTAATAATTTGTAAACTAGCTGCTTATTTTCAATAGAAAAAAAAATTATTTTTATTATTTAATTTATAGTTTATATTTTTTGGTATTATTAACAAATATTATAACAATAATAAAATTCTCTAATTATAAAATTATTATTATTTATTATTCAAAACTTTTTTTTAACTAACAACTAACTCTTGTTAGTTTTAAAAACTAGATGAAAAAAAAAGTTTACACAAAAGCTCATCGTATTTCCGCAAAAACCTTCTTCGATCCTAGACAACAATCCGAAAGTTTATTTTTTAAAATAGGTCATCTATTTTTTTTTTATTTACAAAAAAAAAGTTACTCTGGAAAATAAAAACTCGAGCATAATTTTTTAACAAATAACTATTTTTATGTAAGGTATAGAAATGCTTCCTAACTATAGACAGATGGCGTTGGAAGTAGAGAGTTGTAAGAGATTCTTATAAACATCAATCTATCAATAAAATTTTTTTTTAACTCATATTTACCAATATTTTTATTTTTTTACTAACGATTTTGTGAATTAATGATCATGTATAATTATAAAATATCTATAAATTATGGTTTATTTTTATTTTACCGCAAAACGAATTTAATTAACTAAATTAAACGTAATATTAATTAACATAAACCGATGCAATGTAACAGCAAAGATAATTAATTAAAAATAAATCAATATTAACCCCGATAACTCCGTGATGCAATCACCCAAGCCAATAAAAAGGTAATTCAACTTCAAACAACAACTCGATTCGCGGAAGTGGTTGATAATTTTCATACCGCAAAGAATGTATTTGCATTATTATCGCTAAATATCCAATCTTACTGTTAACAATTGTTATTATCGTTATTATTTATCAGATAATTTGCCGGGAAATAAAAGCCACGAGCGTGGAAGCTGTAAAACTAATTGAGTTTGCAATAAACAAATAAACTTCTTGAAAGTAATAATAATAAAAAGAAAGATATAAAAAAGAAAAAGAAAGGCAAAAACCTCATAGTAGGCCAAGAATCCAGACTCTTTGGTGTACTCCCCCGCTTTTCCTCCCCCGCTAGCGGCGGCATGAACCCGGAAGTTATCTGGATTTGACAGTGTGAATGATCTCCCGTAAGTCGGCATTCCGATGACCATCTTCTCCTTAGGTGCTCCCAGTCTCACCCACAAAGCTGCGGCATTGTCGACGCTGAGTTGCTTCTGCCACTCAGAGTCCAGGGATGACGCGTAGAGAGGGGCATTGTGTCCGGTTTCACGCTCCCACTTACCGTGGAAATCGTACGCCATCAAGTTTATAAAGTCCAGGTAACTACGATTATTAATTATCGTTTAGTTGATTAATGGATTGACGGCCATCTAGTATTATATACTACATTCTATACATTTCAGAATAGAAGCCCCAGAGTTTTCGATTTCCAGAGCTGATATTTCATTTCAGGTCGACACTCTATGAGAAAGGGTTTATTTGAGAGTAATTAACCGCGTTTATTGGAACTCTTTTGAACTTGTTGGAAATTGACAAATATTTATTTTAATAATATCAAATTTATAGCTGATGTGTTGAAAATAAATATTCGAAATATTTGTAACATTAACGAAATTTGGATTTGTTGAAACAAATATTTGTTTCAGGAAAATAATAATTATTTGCTCGAAATATATTCTGGTATACATTATTAATTAACTAATTTGTAATGGATTTCAATGATAAAAATGTGTATGAAAATATACACAAAATTTACATCCACACATAAATGTGTTTTATATTTATCACTGATAAAAAATAAACTTGATTTGCGAGAAAAATTCTTGAGCTAAAAAGTTGTCCTTGGCTCAAGTTAATTCCCGTTAAGAATTTTTCTGCTTGATTCAAAATGATTTTTATTTAAAATGATAATCTTGACTCGACAATTTTTATTTTCAATCAAGTTCATTTTTTATTAGTATATTTTTGCCGAAAACACAAATGAACAATTTTTTATACGTAGAAAAAGAAATAATTTGATTCAAGACCCAAAATGATTGAATCAAATAAAATTTAATTAAACCGAGAAGAATTTCTTGGTTCAAGAATTTTTCTTTTGAATCGAAGGAATTTTTGTGTCAGTGCGTATACATTATAACTAATAAACATATTTATTATCATTTATGTTCGCTAATATAATATGGAAAAATAAATATGTGTGAATATAATTTTTCATACGTTAAAAAAATATTTTATTCCATGGAGGAAAAAATAGGAGCTATAAAATAAATTGACGATATTTTGAAATTTTTTGTTAACATGTCACCTGTCAAATCGCACCCGAAAGTCACACGTTAAAATCAAACATTACAAAATTCACACTGGGCCAAATTGATTACCGTCTCTATTTTCTGACATAAAAATTTCTCATTCCAAAATTTGTCCCTGTGCTTCTCATGTTAAAATTTTTGTTAAAAAAGAAATATTTTTAAAAAATTCAGATTGTGCGATTTTTAAGGCATAAAGCTATGTACTTTAAATACAGTGATCTTCGATTTGGAATTAATAAATTTTTAGTAATGAAAAATTGATGGAAATCGATCCTATTTCTTTAAATCAATTTTTTTTGACAAAAAAATGTATAAATTTTAAATGCAAGTTTAAATCAATATTTGTCTGATTAAAAGGAATTTTCAGATCTTTATGACTCTCACTGAGCTTCAAACGTTGATTGAGGAATATTGAAATGATTTCTCAACATGTCAAACAGTATTTTAAGAAATGAATTGATGATATTTTATTTTATTTAAGTGTAAATATTGCAAAATTTTTATTAAGCAAGCAAATTTCATTAAATCCTAATAAATTATCGTATTAGTTTAGAAGACTACAGACAATAGATTATAGACTGTAGACTACTAAAGCTACAGAGTAAGTAGAGAAGGGGAAGGGCAAAGGGGTAATAGATTTTGTGCGGCAGTGGGAGTGGGTGGCGACAAAGATGGATGGATGGGTGTATGGATGTGGGGATTATTTATACAGTGGAAGCTTAAATTACGTGGGACACAATGTGTCTGGATAATTATAACTGTTCCTGATGCTTCAGCCGTCCGTTTAGTCGGCGCGCCCGGGTGCACAGACTACCCAGCGGAACTTGTACTGATAGGACCGGACTATCGCCATAATTCTATCAATTAACGATTCTACCACTTGATCTGGGACGCGTTTGCTGTCGATGTTGATTTATTGCACCTAAAGAGCTGTCTAACCAATTAGTGATTGTGATTACCTCGCTACTGCCGGTACATCATATCCGCTTTTCACGTTGTCCGGGCCAACTGGCACTGCTGCGGTCAACAATAGTCTCGGCTTCTTTCGCTCTTGGGCTTCTGCTTCGAATGCTTCTCGTAGTTCTAAAATTGTTTTTTTTTTTATTATTTTCGGGTCACTTTTCATTATCGAGAGATGTGATTCATTAGCTTGTGATCGTTACTGAAATCTTGTTAGAGAATTTAGTGTGTGAAAGGAGTTGATATACAATATCATGCTTTTTGTTCTGTCGATGGCTAGCTGTGTATGATATATTGTACTTTCGTTAATTAAAATTGCTAAAACTAGAGGTTCTTTTAATCAATGTATATTTTAATATTGAAATTATTTTACTAATTTAATATTTATTGATTTTATTGTTGCTATAAAAACTCAATTAAAATGTTAAAATTAATTAAAAACTTTTTCTTTCAATTATATTTTTATGAAAGAGAACAAATATTGAAATTTATTCTTGAAAATCAGTTTTTTTTCTATTATTATTATTATGATTTTATTAATAAGATGGGTAATTTTTTATTTATTTTGAAATTAAGTTTTCATTTTAGCGAAACTCCATCCATTTTTGACAAACATAACAATCTAATTAATTTGTTTCGTACGTTTTTAAAAAAATATTTTCCAATTTCTAATGAGTCATTCGAATACACTGAGAAAAAAAAAGTATTACTCTTGAGAAAATTTTTTGTCACAAGAATATATATTCTTGATAATTTTCAAGAATATATTTTCTTGTCTGAAGAATTGATCAAATTAATCGAATTATTTTTTGTTTAATTCAAGTGAACCTATTCGTTTGTAAATCTATCAAAATTCATGCCAATATTTTATTATCATGATAGATATTGATAGTCTTTTGTCAAAAAACCAAAATTTATTTTAAACGATTCTTCACAGTAAAAAATTTTGCGTCAATACATCAAAAAATTTTGTGTTAAAAATTTTTATGTAAAATATTTAACACTTTTTTGTGTCAATTTAACACAATAAATGTTAAATTAATTTACACATAAAAGTGTTAAATATTTATCACAAAATTTTTCGACGAAATGACGTAAAATTTTTTACTGTGTTGAGCCGAGTTTTTTTTCTGGACAAAATTTTTTTTTTCTCAGAGTAAATCAAATTAAACATATTTTCGCTCATTAAAAATGAAGAGCGTTTTTTAAAAAAACCAGGAGGGTACCAAGCCAAGAATCGAACCTGGATCCTTCAATTACTTGCCTAAAAATGAAAAGGTTCCCTTCCAAAATGGATGAAATAAATTAATAGTATTATTTTAATATTATGTTTGTCACGAATGAATTGGATTTGATTATTTTGTATAAATGTTATTAATAACTGAACCCAAAATAAATTTATAAAATGACTGAAATTTTAAGTTATATTCATTAAATTTATTGATAAATTGCCTAAAATATAATACGAAAAAATAGAACGATTGAATGGATTATAGCGCAAAAGGTTTTTTAGAAATTCTAAGTAATATAATTAATTGATACGGCACCGACATTCTGTTCGAAAGTCTTGAAAGGATGGATAAAAAGGATTAAAGCCGGAAGAATTCGGTTTAATGGTTTAATCAACTCGTTTATAATTGATTTATTTAATCAGTGAGCTTTTAGTTTGTCAGGTGTGTCTGTGTATATGTGAATTAATATATATAGATACCTTTTAAGAGCAGAACGTAGTTTTTTTTGTCATCGCCTCCCTTCGGGTACTCCCAATCGATATCCAATCCATCAAAGTTCCTATCACGCAGATAAGGTATCGCGCTGTAGATGAATGTCTGTCTTGCGTATCGTGTCGATGACATGTCTTTGAATTTCTGCGTTCCAAATGACCAGCCACCTAATTTTAGATTCCATTTCTTAGTTAATAATTATAAATAAAACTCAAAATACGAATTTTATTGTTTCGGATAAATAATCAGATAAATCTCGGTTAAATGGAATGCTTATTTAATTATGATGAAATTATTTCGGTCAATGCATCAATTATTGACTGCATTGAATAACGGTCGGGCACCAATATTTATTTATAACTTTTACTATGAATAATATATAAATTTTGGAGAAGATTCATCATGTCTTGATGAGTAATTGTTTAAATTTAATCAACAATTCTTATTGGCCATTAACATATATAACTTGCACAAAATGAAATGCATTATATGTTAAAACTGAAATGTGATACATGAATTATTTATGTGATATCTGAAGTATTTTGCAATTTCCGAAGACATCGAAACTCTATATTTATTTTATTTTATTTTATTTTTTATTTTACAATAAAACTTCATATCATAAAATTCAATAAAGTTTAAAGATAATAAAAAAAAGTTTGGAGAATCCAAAAGTGCACGCCTCATAACGCTCAATCATTTTTTAAGAAAAAAATTAATTGTGTAATTGATTAAAAAAAAAATTATAATTAAGTAATTTCTTACAGAGTATTTTTTATTTTTTTTTTAAATATCGGCGCCCTTTTTCTTGTCATATACGGCCGCAGTCTAAAAAAATCTAGCTTGATCAAGTGGCGCCATAGTTTTCACGTGACAAATAAGAAAAGTTCGTTTGGCTTTGTACGGTTGTATCCGTGAATTTTAATAAAAATTCAATTAAAAAAAAAATACATAAGCTAGGCCACTGATATGAAATACGGACCCAGTTCATCGAATTCTTAAACTAATAAAAAAGGTCCGGTCTTGAAATATCAATTTGTTCGGGAGTAATCGTTGGTACAACCAAAATGGGGTGACATCCGGACGTCCACGTAAAATTTTTTTCAAAACGTTTTTTTTTTTCAAAATAGCAACATGAAATGATTTTATAAAGTAAAAGATGGTTTAATTTAAGTGTTTTTCGGTGTACATCTACTTATATTAATGAATAAGTATAATATGGTTGCGATAGAGGCATTTAAAGATCACAAAATTGCTTGATCTTGACGAGTCGAGTATAAAGCACAAACTCACGCGCTTCGCGCTATGAGGCGTGCAAAACTAGTTATTTTTTAAAATATCGTGGAAAGTTTCGTCGATAATTAAATTAAATTGAAAATAGATTTAACTGTCAATAAAAGCTTTTATCTGAGAGTTAAAATTAAAAAAAAAATAACCTTATAGGTAAAATGCTTTTTAAACTTTTTCTTGTCAAAGTGAAAAAAAAATTGGTTTTTAAAAATTTTTTTATTAATGATTCAGAAATTCTACGTAAAATTTTGAATAAGAATAAATTATTTACTTTTTTATTTTTCTCAAGAATTTAACTTTTGAATAAAATTACAATTAACTTGTTTTACACGTACCAATAAAAAGTAAAAAAAAAAACTGGCAATAAAATGCACCATTAATTTTTTAACAACCAGACATAATCATTTGAATAAACACTTTACATTTTTTCCGTTTAATTGCTCTTTTTTTGTTATCTTTAAATTTTTATTCCATCTCAGATTTTATTGGAATTTATCTAAAACTATAAGATACTTTTATAAAAAAAAATTAAGATTAAATTATTAAAAAAATAATTATTTGTAATTTATAAAAATTGGCTCATTATATTTCACAAAGTAAAATATTATTAATTTACAGTCTAAAGACTTTGGTAAAAAAGTAAAACTAAATTTATGTCAAGAAACTTTTTATGAATATTTAAAGCTCAAGCCCAAGCAGAAGTGCTTAGCTATCTTAGTTTACGAGAAAAGTGATCCGGAAGTTAACGTCCCGTATAAATTTAAATAAAAGTCATAAAATCTAATCACACTTGAAGCTAGCTGCAAAAATATATTTATATATAGATGGTATAACATAAAAAATGTCAACTAATTCCATCAATCATTCGGAAATTTCTGGATGCTGTACCGATATCTATCGGAGGGGAATACGGTTTTTCTATTCGAATATTCTTACACTCAAAAAGTACTTACCGATAGCAAGAAGAATTTTCAAAGAAGGATTTGCTTTTTTGAGCGTCATCATTTTTTCATATAGGCCAATCTTTCCGTCCTTGGTCTCGTCATTTGACTCGAAGGAGGTCAATTTGTTTTTCTTCAACCACCCAAACGCATAAATTATGTGTGTACATAATTCCGGTTGGATATCCTCTGGCATGAATTTACCTATTTTCGTTCTGTACTGCGACCAGTTCGTATAGTAGCATACAATCTATAATCATATTATTGGTCTCAGTAATATATGATTAATGAAGTAAGTTTACATTAATATTACGCGAGTAGTTAAATAAATTTTTAATGCCTTCGACGAATTTAGAACACAATATTGAATTTTAAATGATTATTATTCAACATTATAATTTTGGTAATTGTTTAGAATCACGGCTCCACCTATTTTTGGTCATGTCATAATTTTTAAAATACCAAGAAACGAAAATGTTGATAAATTTTTTTTTTCTTAAAATCTTTTATTTTTCAGTCAAATTGAGTTTATAAATTGAAAAATTTACGAAAATCAAAATTTCATAAAGTAAATTCAATTTATAAATTTAAAAATTTTTGTCTTTCATCATTTTTATTTGGAATTTTCATGATTAAATTTTCTTCAAGCAATCGCACATTTTTATCATATAATTAGAGAAAAAATTTTTCAAAACATTAATTTTTCAATTTTTGAAAAGATTTTAATTTAAATAAAAAAAAAAGTGTCCCGGTCTGGGCTGTCCACTAAGGTCTACCCTTTCTATTCCCAGTTCCCAAATTTGTCTTTAATGACAAATTTAGCTATGAATTATGGCTAAACATTATCAAAATTTTTCTATTTTTGATTAAATTTAAAGGAAAAAAGCTATGAAATTGTTCGAAAAAAAAATAACTATGTTGATTTTTAAATTAATTACAATGGAGCCAGGATCCTTATTAAAAAAAATTACCGTAATTTTTATAATAATAATTTGACCAAGATTTGCGAAATTTGTACAAGATTTAAAAATTAAAGCAATTATTAAAAATTACATTTTCAAAAACCTTAATTTGATACCGTATACGAAAATTAAATAGTAGAAATAGTATATTAAATAGAGATTGGAGTAAAAGTAGCGAGTACGTTTTTATTATTATAGAGAGACGTGATACAATAGAAGACAAAGGGACACTAAAGTGATATTGTAACATTTGCGACATTTAAACCACGCTGTCTTATATTTCAGGTAATTTAGACAAAGTATAAGGTTATATTCTCTGGCAAGCAATACTAATTTAGCAGAAAAACATTTTACAAGCTGACTTTTGCTCCTCTTTGATCATTCTACCTTGTAATCATTTGACTTGGTACTGCTAGTGGCAGTGCTGTCGCTGGTTGGCTGAAGCTCATTTTTCGTGTTCTTTGTGCCCAAACGATTTCGCGTGACTTTGAATCTGTTTACACTGGCTGAGACTTCTTGATCGCTCGTCAACGAACCTGGTGACGATGTCGTTGGCCTACGGAACCTTTTTCTCGCACCTGATTGCCCAATAATGTTATTTGTTATTATTACTTTATTAATTCCCCTATTCGCTACCTGCTCAACCGGTGATCCTTTCAGTTTATTTATTATTAAAGAGAAATCAAAGAAACAAACAGTCTTTACTCTCAATGATTGTTAAATATTAAAGTATGATTAAATTTTCATCTCTTGGATCGATTAAATTATTATTCTTTTTTTTCTTTTTTTTTTTTTTTTACATTAATAAGTCCAATTAATTAGTAATACTTTAGGTTTTAAAACTAATTATTTTTATTTCGTAACTTTGCATGCAATAACTTTTTTTTCAATTAGGTAATATAATTGAATAAAATTATTGATTCAAAAATTTCTCTTTTCAATTATTAATTTATCAAATAATGAAAGATTTAATGAATATCTATTTTTAATGAGGAATTCATTATTTGAAATTAATCAATTAAATAAAATGAGGACGTGATTTTCAAAAGGGTATCTTTTCATATTTTAAAAGAGTAGTTTTTTTAACTTTTAAATATTATTTACTTCGAGAATTATAAAGATTTCTAAATGAAAATCGAATTGTAGCTTCATAACCGATAGCACTTTATAAATAAATTAAAAAAGTTTGATAAAAATATTTACACTTGAAAATAATCAGTTTTTTATCTCGATTAATAAAAAATGAAAAGATACCCTTTTGAAATTCAACTCCTCAAATACGAATTATTTAAATATATCATTTGTTGTCATGAGTTATTAATTTTTTCAATATGAATTATTTTCATAAAAAACTTTTACAGTCTCTATAAAAAAGAGTTAATTTCATGCATAAAGATTTTTATTAAAAAAAAAAAAAAAAAAGTTTGGAAAATCCAAAAGTGCACGCCTCATAACGCTCATTCATTTTTTAAGAAAAAATAAATTGTGTAACTGATAAAAAAAAAGAAAATTATAATTAAGTAATTTCTTACAGAGTATTTTTTTTTTTTAAATATCAGCGCCCTTTTTTCTTGTTATATGCGTACGCAGTCTAAAAAAATCTAGCTTTATCAATTGGCGCCATAGTTTTCACGTGACAAATAAGAAAAATTCGTTTGTCTTTGTACGGTTATATCGTAATAAATTTTAATAAAAATTCAATTTAAAAAAAAATACGTAACCTAGGCTACTGATATGAAATACGGACCCAGTTCATCGCATTCGTAAACTAATAAAAAGGTCCGGTCTTGAAATATCAATTTGTTCGGGAGTAATCATTGGTACATCAAAATGGGGTGACATCCGGACGTCCACGTAAAATTTTTTCAAAACGTTTTTTTTCAAAATAGCTACATGAAATGATTTTAGAAAGTAAAAGATGGTTTGATTTAAGTGTTTTCTCCGTGTACATCTACTTATATTATTGTATAAGTGTAATATGGTTGTGATAGAGACATTTAAAGATCACAAAATTGCTTGACCTTGACGAGTCGAGTATAAAGCACAACCTCACGCGCTTCGCGCTATGAGGCGTGCAAAAATGGAATAAACTTATTATCATCCATGATTAACTAATGACTATAAATTTTTTTTTGCTCATTCTGATGACTAAATTTTTTTAAAGTTATTGCATATCCAATAAAAGTCTATTCAATTTTAATAATTATATTTCATCGTAAGTTTATCATTTTGTCTCGAGTGTGAATAATTAAAAATTAAAGTAACAAATCATGGTTATAAAAAATAAAAATTTTCCCGAAATTGATGGTATACCTATTTTTTTCTTACCACTATTGAATTTTAAATTTAAATTCACGGACATAAAATATCAAGAAAAATGGATTCTGAAAATTTAAAAACTAACATAAATACTGTCACACCTCTTTTCGTTCTCCTTCAAAGAGAAGTGGAAAGTCGAGAAGAACGACAAGAAGGAAGAGGAGGAGGAGGAGGAGGAGGAGGAAGCAGCTCTACTTGTCTTTGTCGAACAAACTTTATTTTTAAATATTCTCTTAAATATTTCAATGGGTTTAAACGCCGGAGAATTAATGCTTCACCAAACGCGAGTAAATACATTTAAGAATAACTCATCTTTTCACAAATGTTTAACTATATTCATACATATGTGTGTGTACATATGAATATAAAATATATATATAAAGAAAAAAAAAAAAATAGCAATAAGAAATAATAAAACGAAAATGTATGCTAGCGATTTTTATGACCCGTACATTAGGCGGGATAAAGTTACATTGTCCGTAATAGTTTATATCGATGTACATAAAATCCTCGCGAATCCTTATTTTATATTCAAGACATTAATTTTTATTTTCCCCATTCCACCCACCATCTTATATTTTTATATATTTAAATTATGTTTTTTTTTACGACTCTTATTTTTATACAAAATTACGTAATTTTAAATCCTGCGTACACAGTAAAAAATTTTTCGTAAAATTTAACACAAAAATTAGTGTTGATGACTTTTTTTACACAATTTGTGTTGAATCAACATACTAAAATGTTAAATTCTACACACTAAAATGTTAAATTCTACACAAACATTTTTACACTTTACACAATGACGAAAAATTTTTTACTGTGTAACATTTTTCTTATCAATATTTACTAGAAATTTATTGGAGAAATAAAATGAAAATAAAGTTTATTTAAATGGAAGCTGCTCTCTGATTATTTTATCATCGAGAAATCAATTAAAATTTTAAAATAAAATTAAAGTGCGCTCACATGTAATATATACATATATAAGAACCAGAGTTACACAATACAGTACAAAATAAAATAAAATAATAATATAACAGGCGTTACCTTCCGCATGATTGGTAACTTCGACAAGTAGAAATAGAAAAGCCAAGCAGATAAACGTCGCCGTCCTTGTTGTACCAGACGACACCTGGAAATAAAAAGAAAGTGGTATAGCTACGGATCACTGAATAATCACGACGTTATTTACTGTCTGACGTATAATAGACATTCGAGACTTTAGACTTACAGTTCTTGCCTTCAAGATCCACCGTTTTCTTTATTTCAAATAAATTTTCAGGTGAAAATAATTTTATTCGTAAATCTAATATTTTAACGCCAAAGTGGGATCATGATAATTGATGATCGGAAAGGGCGAGAAAAAAAATAAACTCTTTTAAGTTTTTTTTTTTTTTTTTTTTTTTTTTTCCTTTTTAGATATCTTCATATGGGTAATTTACTTGAAAAAGTGTTCTAGACCAGAGATACCAATTTAAAGTATTTTTTTAATTTCATGGAAAATTAAAATTAAAATTTTTTCACCAGATTTTTATTGATATTTTAAAAACATAAAAAAAATTCAAGAGAAAAATGATGTAATTTTTTTATTTTTGGATTTTTTCAAATGGTAAAAAAATTTTTTTGACATAAATTTAGTAGGTGCAATAGAAAATCATATTGAGAAGATCCGTACCAAATTTTAAGTCAATTAATTCATTAGAACGTGAAATATTTAGTCAACCATTGATAAACCAATTTCAAAAAATCGTGTGTAATTTTTTCATTTACAAATTTTTTTGTAAATTCAAAAAATGTGAGTGTAAGTATCTAACAAGTAGATGTATAACACTATTTATTTTTTTTTCTATTAAACTAAAAAAAAGCGCCTAAAATTGACAGTCTATAGGCTAGAAAATCCCCTTAAAGGATATTATCATTATTTTAATTGAATTAATTAATTCACTGGATTATTTTTAAGACGTATAATGATAATCATGGTAGTATAGGTTTTTTAACGGAAAAACTGTAATGCAGTACTATTATTCGTATATGTAAAAGTAAACTTGAAGTTTAAACTGACAAGACATGATAGCAAAATGTATAGGAATTTACATATATATATATATATATATATATATATATATATATATATATATATATATATATATATATATATATCTATATATATATAGAGTATGAATAGGAAAATAGTCAATTAAAAGTTGCAGAGAAAAGTATTGTTTAATGTACAAGCAAGCTTGTCTGAAAGTTAAATTGAAGTTTATTAATTAAAGATGTTTTCAGTAAAATATAAATATAAAAATATTAAGTAATTAAAAAAGAAGATTATGAATAAGATCAGAATACTGTAGAATTAAAATAAAATTTTGCAACACAGCTCATTACTTTTTTTTTCATAATTAGTTGGATGCAAGTATGATACATGACATATAATCTAATAAATGATATGCATGGAAGTATATGCGTATCTGGTATGTGTAAGAAGTGTAGTTATAGATATAGATATATGAGTACAACAAATGCAAGTACTTGTGCAAAAGGATGTGTATTAAGGTATAAATAGAGATGAAATAGAGGACAATGTTAAATAGAGAAGACACACGGCAAACTGTACTGTTGATTGCATCGACATTGTCTCTCGCCTTTTCATTGTACTTCACACCAGCGATGCAACAACGTGGCTTAGTAATTACAAACGTATATTCATTTTCATTGGGAGCTACTGTGCTATATCGGGGTTGTTGAGACAGCAGTTTGTCGTATGAGATGGGGATGGAACAGGATGGGAATAATATAAGAAGAAAAAGGAGTTGAGTTGAGTTGTGCTCGGTACCAACTGCTGTGAGCAGTAGATGCTGTGCTACTGATGTTGATGTTGAGTGTAAGCCAACTTGAGACAGGTACATCTTGTACAAATAACCCTTTTAAGAACTAACTAACGATCCGGCAATTTGTCTTTACAGACTTGCTAATAGATTCATTCTAGATCTTACATTCTCAATCACACTCTTTTTTTTTTTATTTTTTATCATTATTTTTATTTTAAATAGCAAATGATTAAAGGTACTAGCACAATTAAAAATTATTTTTTCATATTTTAAGAATAAATTGTGTTTTTAATGTCAATAGTGAGTACAAAAAACTTTTTCTCTAACCAACAGAAATGAGAAATGAAATTTTTTTTTGACATTCGACTTTTTGAATTTAAAACAAAAATTTTTCTATGGAGAGCTAATTTTCTTGACTAAAGAAAATATTTAAAAAACAAAAAATTTTGATGTCTCAAGAAAATTTTTTCTTGCTCTAAATCAACCAGATCTTTGAAAACATTTACTAGGTTGAAGAAAATCTTTTTTATCAGTGTAAGGATATATGATATTGATATTATCAAAATGTCGATTGAGTTCGATTTAAGCTACAATTTAAGATATATTCGTTCAATATCACTAATAATTGATATATATGTAGAATAATTAAAACGTCTTCGAAAATAATACTTCTGCCCATCGAGATAAGATTTTACAACTTTTATGTGAGTTTTAATTGAATAATTTACACATGTCAGAGGAAGAAATATTCCAACCATAAAACTACTCTATTTTATTATAATTAACAAAAATGTGAATTAACTTGAATTTAGTGTCAAAGTATCATTCAATAACGGCTTGAATTAAATCAAGTTGTCTTTATCTAAAATATCAGATTTCGCCGATTTATTATTACTTAATCTATTTATATCTCAGAGGGAAAACTGGAAAATTAAATCCCGTGGTTCTGAAAATTGTTCATTTTGCTGCATAACTGAAGACGTTAAATTTAACCGTATGAATATTGTATTAGTGTGTAACAGTTAAATAAATTTATTAAATTAACAGAAATATCTGAAATAAAGATGAGAAAAAAAAACTGGAACTACAAACTACAATAAGAATTGGCCAGCTTGTAAAGGGTTATTATAGTGTATAAGCACGAATATAGAACATTTTTTTTAGTCAAGAAAAAAAAAGTCAACAAATATTTTTGCGATCCATTTTTTTGTCATCTATTTATTCATATTTTGAGAATAAGTTAAAACATTTTCTAGCAAAAATATTTTAAATTGAATAAGTTTTAGTGAGATAATATGGAAGGGTGACACCTGTGAAATAACCGTCAATTTTAACTTCGGTCAAATCACGACCAATTGATGAACATTTGTCAGTCACAAATGGTTATGGGCATTTTTTTTTCAGTTCGACAAAATACGAGCGAAACTTCGAAAAAACAAGTTCAATAATAACGATACTTTTTACGAATTTAAATTTATTAATAAATAATTATTTATTTATAATCATGCTCAGAATTTAAGACATTATTTCTTCAAAACTTCAAAATTAAATGTGAAACGACCGTCAAAACAATTTTAGTCTTTTTTTGGTCAATTTATTAGTATAATAATTCGTGACTATAGTCACATCTTCGCATGCGTTCGCAATACTTCGCATCACTATAGTCACACCCAATAGCGCGCTCTAGTTGATCTAATTTTAGCCCTTCTATAGTCAAAGGAAATGAAGGAAAAAAAAACGATTCTTAATCAAAAAGAATGTCTTTATAGTCGGTAACTCAGAAAAGAAAAAAAAATTATTTTCACAAATTAGCGATTGTTTACAAAAAGAGGTTGATTTTTTTTCCTATTAGTTTTCACTTTTTTTAATTTTTAAAAAATAGTAAAAATGAAAATTTTAATTTAATTCCGGTACAAGATGTAGAAGGATATGCAGAGAAAATTCATAGCAAATTAGAAGTTTATCAGTTATCACACTGAAAAAAAAAAATTGACTTTATTTAAGGAAAATGTTCTCTTAAAAGTTGCAGTTTTGAAAAATCTTTATCCAGATATATTCTTGAATTCATTAATTTTGAAAATATGCAAGACAGAAAATTTCGATTTTTGTGAGTTTCTTAACTAGAATACCCCCTCAATTTGTAAATTCTAGGTAAGGCTTTATATTTAATGCACAGCATTACATCGGACTAATTGGTAGAATTTTTAATAAAGTCTGAAGCTTTTAGATACAAGAACTCAGGCAACGGTTAATAATCGCGGGATTTATTTTCTATCGTCTTCAACCTCGAATAATTATAACCAATTCATTAACTGCGAATGAATGTAAAATTCAATTGGAATTGAAACTCCAACAATAAATTCTTAAATAATCCGACAAGAAAATTCATTTATTATTATCGACTTTAAAACAATGAATAATTTATATTTATACATAAATAAATACTAAAGAGTCTGATTAAAATACTGAGATGTTATTATGAACTATCGCAAATTATTTAATGATAGCTTAGTTTATAATGAAACGGTGTATTGTTCACTTGAATTATTTTTTCTAAATGCGAAATAAAAAGACAATTAACCTATGACCTATGATAAATGAGTATTAATGCAAAAAAATTATACAATGATTTATTTTACGTTTATAAAAAAATCAGTTGAAAGTTTAAATACATTTTTCAAGCAGTGAAAATTAAAAATGAGAAAATTATTTGTCCAGTGTACAGAGTAATTTGTTTTATGATGCCTCTGTATAGATAAGAACCTTCTGATAAAATCCTTTCAGGGTGATTAAAAAGTTGAAAAGACTGGATCTGATTAGATTTCCAAGTTGACTTTGCCAATAGTTTTCAAGTTCTTTAGAGACTAAGGATTGAAAAAAACTTCATTTCTTTGGAGGATTGTTTCGAAGAAACTCAATTAATTTGTCCCAAAGTTAAAGTCTTGATAATAAGCAATTTTATTTCATGGATGTAAAGTGTATTCAAGTACTTGGTTAGCTCAAATGACAGGTTTGCGATAAAGGAAATCCGTTCTGAAGATATTGGATTAAAACTTTGATGAATCCAAAGATAGATAGAATTTTGAGAATCTATTGTTGGAGAAGAATTAATTCTCTATTGATAACCTATATTTTATTGATTGTATATAATTTTATAGTACTTAAATTAGCAGAGATCTAACTATTTTTAGCAGATTAATAATAGAAATAAATATGATTTTCAAAAAAATAAATTTTTTAAAGATTTGTGGTTTTAAAAATTTCTCAAAATAAAATTTTGATTTTCGATCAACAATTTGGAGGTGATGTTTTATTTTTTTTTCATGTTGCTTATCAAAAGTAAAAGTATTTAAAAAAAAAATTTGCTGATACGTGAATTTTTCAATTTTTGGGAGTTCTGTCAAACAAATGAAATCGAAATCATCACCATCAAATTGTTCATTGAAAATTAAAGCCTTAATTTGATTTAAGCTTTTAATGATTTTTCAAATCCAACTGATTTTCGGAAAATTAAACTGGTTATTCTCTTTAATTTGTCAGAAAGTGGAACATTGATGAAAAAAGAATGTGATAATCTTAATTTTTCAATTTTATACGGATAAAAATAAGTAAAGCCCTATACTCCTATATAATTACCAATTTTTTATTTTTGTAACAAGTTTTAATCACTAATTTGATTTCTTTGAAAATTTAATGAATTTATAAGCTCAGTTTAATAGAATTCAGTGTTAAAATAAATAAAATAATGACAGCGTAAGAGCATGAGTAATTGTCGGTAATACTATCATCAAAGTTTCTAGCACAGCTTATGTGTTTTGTAATTAGTTTATTATAATGGCAATAATTAATAATAATGCATTATAAATAATAAATTATAAACATAAAATTTTCTCGAATGACGCAGCGATTTATTTAAATGATTCATAACAAAGTGAGAGATGTGGAATGCGTACAACCTTGCGCGCCTTGCTAATCTACATTTTATTACGTCCGTTATGCAACATCTCCGCTGGTGAGAGACACCGCAGCATCTCAGAAGATTCAGAAGCTCTGGGAGTTGCTCCAATGAGAAAAAGATAAAGAGAAACGTCGGATAAAAAAGTTGAAAGAAAAAATAAATTAATAGTTAATACGAAGAAAGATGAAGTAAAGAGAAAGATAAATAGCGTTTACTTTTTTTAATACTCCCGGTGATCTTAGTAATATTAATAAGGTAAGCAAGTTCAGCTAAAACTTTTTATTGCTTTGTTTTGTCTCCTTTTTTTCTATTTGTTTTCATAAATATTTTTCAATTCATTATCTCAGAGTCCGTGAATAATTACAAGCTCTACTAAATAGTTAAAATTTTAAAATACTTATTTTTTAAAAGTAACATTACCTTAATGAAAATTTATGATACGAAATTTTTTAGATTGGAAATATGATAAATATTTTTTTAAGATCGTATATTTTTATAATTTGTTGTTTTTTAAGGAGGTCCTTTCGCCGCCAATGTAAAATAAAAAATATTAGATTATGAGGAAATTTAATTTTTTTCTAATAGTTAAGGTCCTTATTTATCTTATAGTGAGGTTTAAATTATACTTTACCAGACAAATTTTTGAAAAAATAAAATTTTTAAATGTTAGTATTTGTTCAGAGTCTTACGAGAAAATCAGACGTTTGCAGTATTTCTCAAATTATACTATCAGTCATGGATTAGATGAAGTAAAAAAAAACTAAAAATCAGATTTTCGAAATATTCAGGTTTCTTTTTTTGCAATAAAATATATCAGTTACCGAAATATTTATTGAGAAATTAATATTTAAAAATCACAAAAAATTCTCAAGTTACCTACAATAAAATGGAGTCAAAAGATTTGGCAACGTTGCGAGCTTCAGACCATTCAATAAATTCAAACTAAACTTTAACGCGCTTATGTTTTTCATGCATACTTATTAGTTAATTTATTGTTAACAAATTTTCATAATTCATAATTTAAAAATAAAACAATAATTAAAAAATACTAGCATTCCTGCCATGAGACATTAGAATGTTATGGTTTTGTGACTAAACATTTTTAATTAATTTATTTATTTACACTGACTGCAAAAAGTTAAACACGGTTAAGGTTATATTGTGCAAATAAAAATGTAAACAACCGAAATAAAGCGTTGCCAAATCACGGACAGGTTACTAACAGCTGATTTACAACAGTCAAATTAATTTTTGTATTCAACTATTTTTTTTTTTAATTTTCAAAATTTCAACGATTAATGCCTCATATACTATTTATTTTTTAATTTTAGGAATTTTTATGGGTTTTGTATTTTAATTTATTGAAAATTTACTACTACAGTTGTTATGACTCAACTGGAGCGAAAGGACTTCCTTAAGTAAAATTTTTTACTGGCGAATTTCATAAAAAGTTTCTATCATGAAATTATGTTTCTTCTCTGTCAAAATCTTGACCAGTGCCTGAGCTCAAACCCTGAATCTTTTGCATTAATCTTAAGGAGGTTCATCGGCAAGAAAAAGACACCAATAGGTTATGGCTATTGGTTTCTTTTTCACGCACTAGTGTTTCCTCTCTTTACAGACTATCGTTTACTTACTTCCACTCACGTAAAATATCGAAAGTCGCTAACTTCAAACATTTTTTATAAAAAAATCAATACCGCTCGTTTATGTTTTTTTTTTTTTTTTTTTTATAAAAAATTTGTGTTATAACTTAAATTAAATATTCTCAGTTTTTCAAAAAAATCCTAAGAAAACTATAGTTGTTATTCAATAAAATGTTCACTCTAACTACGGTCAGGATAGGGAATACATGTTAGATGTACGATTTTTAATTGCTAATATTTAGAAAATTAACATCACAAGGACTATTAAAAGAAGTTTATTCGTATAGAAGACACTTAAAAGTACGTGAATTCAAAAATTGAAGAATATTGTAAGAAAAGTGATTTTTCACAGAACCTCCTTAAGATATGAAAATTATTGTAACAAAATTGTCAAGCATGAAAATATACTTTTACTTTGTTGTATTTTATAGTGTTTTGCTTCATAAAGTCTCAAATATTTTTAAATATGTCCGTGAAATAATTTTTAAATATGGCCATATATGACTAGCTTTTGAATCTGATTTTCTTGTGTTTCATTTTTTTTTTTTTTTTATATGTGTACGTCAATTAACATGTATCATACAAAAATTAGATTAATAGTTTATTGACCTAGAATTTAGTGTCACATAAGCTTTCTCGAAGAGCAAAAAACTAATTTTTATTTTATTATTTAAATTCTTAAATTTAAGTCTCTTGTGGAGAGAAAATTCAGAGATCGTGCGCCATCTGTCAGAGATTTTTAACATTACACATCGTCAAAAAATTATATATGGAGATATATGAACATATCAGACCATATATGGACAAGGAAAGTCATATCGAGCTAGATGTGACTTAAAATGACCTAATATTGCAAATTTTTCAAGTATGGACCTATTAGACTAAATCAGAAAATTTTTTTACGGATATAAATTCAAAAATTACTTTAAATAAAAAAAATATGGAATAAATTTAGTCCACTGACAAAAAATAGGCACAGAGCAAAATACAGATAAAAAAAACTATCCATATCAATTTCACTTCTCGAGCATTTAAACTTTAAAAGTGGAACACAAAAGCTTTTTCACCCTTTGAAATAATTCAGAAAAATCAAAGCTTACGTAAAAACCTTGATAAAAAGTATTAAAAACCACTTTGCCCGGATACGTGATAAAAAATTTAAGGGATTACTCCATTAAATATTTAGTATCTAAGTTTTTCACCGTCCAGCATCCCTTTCCCGCGTATTATCGAGTTATTACTAACTCTCTGTGCAATATAGTATGTGACTGGGACAATTAATGTTTAATTGATGACATTCAGACAATAACTCGTAACTTTGAATAGTTTGCTCACTTGGAACTTGCAATTAATTATTTTTTTATCATCTAAATCTGCGTCTATATATTTCTCTAATAATTACAACCGAGTAATAGAACTTGTATTATCAGTTATCTAGTCTAGTTACTGTAAATAAATCACTGTTTGAATAGTACCAATTTATGTAATATTGGTAAATATGATAATCATAGTTCGCGATAAAATGTCTCTATCCGACGAATGCAAATAACAATAATTAATGTTTACTTATAATTATATCCATTGTTAGTTGGCACTAGAACGCCGACCGGTGAGCAAACTCAATTTAATAAGGGGAGATCTAAAACTCGGTTTAAATAATTCGAGTCTAATTGTGAGTTATATTTTTGTTCTGAAAGTTTATTTACTTTTTATCGGTTCTGAGAACTATTGGAAGTTGATTAATATAAACTTCTGTAATAAAAATTAATTATTTATTAAGAAAATGACATAAATTTATTTTATTGCTCCTGTTATATTAATTCTTTTAACACATAAAATTTATAATTGTTATACATTAGCAGTTTAATTTAAATTTCTTTAATAATTTTAAGAAAATAAGAAAATTTATGCTAACTTTGAATTTAGTATTGAAATTATAGAATTGATTTTATATACTCCATTCATATATATATATATATATATATATATATATATATATATATATATATATATGATTCATGATATCTATATTCAGTAGCACTGTAAAACGAATTTTCTTGATTTATTTATTTATACCTAAAAAAATGATAATAATAAAATAAAAAATATACGACCAATTATTTTGCGGATTTAAGATTTGATTTAAAACACTGTAAGGTATAGTAATCTAAAATTTGTACTCAGTAAACCTGAACGCAGCCATTGGTTCCGCTTAAGTACATTGTTCCTAGCAGGTCTTATCCTAGAAATTGAACGTGGCTACATTTTTTTCTAACAAGATCTTTAAGAAAAAAATATAAGTTAGCATGATCTGCACTGATAAAAATAAAAAATATTATCTAAACGAAGATTTTTTAATGCAAAAATTTATTTAAATGGGTCGTTTAATTTATTATTTTTCGATAAAAGAACATCTGCCTTTATTAAGATAAACAAATCAGATTATGTATGAGACTAAAAAAATAATTTTTTATATTTTTTCTAGAAATGTTTGCGTCAATTAACATATCATATTAATATATTACCATATCATGGTAATATATGACCATATCAGGCCTGATATACCATATCAAACTAGATACAGTAGTGCTCAAAAGTATTTTGACAAATATATTTAATGGTTTAATTAAAAAATAAATATGAAACACAATAATAATCATTTATTTATTTTTTCAACAGCTTTTGAATAATTTACAGAATAGTGTCAAAATGGTCCTAGTTCATAACAAAAGAAAGTTTAATTTTTAAATACAACCTGGTTATAAGTTACTCGATTATAAGTTACTTCCCCTCAATTTCTTTTCACTCTTCTCGGGAGGGTTCCCCTACTACAGTTCTACTGACGTTTTTCGGTTATCGCAGAGAAGTTTGATCCCGCAGACCTTTTATAAGTTACTCTTATATGTACTACGTATACACGAAAAACAGCATTGTTATACGTAAAGGAATGACAAACGTCAAGTAACTTATAAAAGGAGTGTGGGTGCAAACACGAACACGATGCACACATATGCACCAAACCAAGCGATCTCGAAGTAAAACATAGTGGTGGGGGACAAATTTTACCAAGAATTTTTTCTCCTACAGCCCCAAACAGTAACTTATAACCAGATTGTACTATTAGGAAAATGGTGGCTCCAAAGTATTTTGATATTGTTGAAAAAATTAACGCATAATGTTGTCAAAATACTTTTGAGTGCTACTGTATATCTTGATAAACTCACATATCGACGGTACTTTGGTAAAACTTTGTATTTTAAATGAGAGATACAAGGTTTTACCAAAGTACCGTCGATATAGTCTGATATAGTTCATTTTATAGTGAAATATTAGACCATGTGAGGGCATTTCTTCACGGCTTCTCAACAATTATAAAGAATATATGTTCATGCGTCAATAAAATGTTCTTAATAAAAGTATTCTCTTTTTTCAGCATAAGCTCAAATACTATTATTAAGTATTGATTAAATCCAAACGCAGCCATATAGTCACATGCTTCACAATAACTATTAATATACCCACAAATATTGAACACAACATAGCATATGAGTATTTAGTACAAAAGTAATTTAACTTTCCATACATCTGTGTGAGAATAATACCGCCCGGAAAACAATAACATTAATAATAACCAACTCAATAACAATAACGAAGTAGAATTAAGGGTTTAAAATAGGCAATAACCAAACAATATCGAGACTTTGTTTTGGTTGAAAATAAAAGTAAAGTATCGTAGACTAGAGTGTGTCGGTAGAGTACGTACTATAGTATATAGTATGTAGCCGCAGCGAGAGCCATCACTTCTGGCATACATTTTATTTGCCACCGTTTATTGCCAATTCTAGAGTTCTATTCTCTATACCCTCTTGTGGCGGCTCCGGGCCATTCACTTGACGACTCGGTTGGCTTATACTTTTAAAGCTTTTGCACGTTATACACTTACTACTCCGTACTTTCGGTACCCTTTCCGTATCGTATGGTTCCCAGTGTACTATATTGTATATAGTATTTTGTACTTTGTACTATTCCTTGTATTTCGTATTTTGTATTCCGTACTACAGTGCACCAGTACCCGCTAAGCATCCACTGGAGAAGAAAAGGAATAATGCCGTCGTCGTCGTTACCCTCCTCAATTTTGTCGGTTGGAAATTCAACCAAGTACTCGCTCGTTTGTACTCCCACTTTGTCTCTGGGAAATGTATGCAATGAATTCACTATTTCCATTTTTTATGCAACTTAAATTTATTTATAAAATGAGAAAACCATGTATATCTATACACTTGCATCGTATAAATATGTGAAAATAAACTGACGTTATTAAAGAATAATTTAAGCGTGATATAATAAGTTTTTTAACCGAAATCCTCTCACATTTTAAAGAACTTGACGTCGCCTCTTCCTCAATTTGAATAAGTAATCATACTCCCTAGCGCTTCACTTTTTATTATAAAATAAAATTATAAAAAACCAAGAAAATATAAGAAAAAAGAAGAGGAAAGTATGAAATAAAAAATGAATAAATAAAATAAGATAGAATAACGTGTGCTGAGAAAGACTCTCGCGGTTTTTCCAATTCTATCTGTTCTTATTTTCAACTACATTTTTTTTTTTTTTATTTTATAAAAACTTTGCATTATCCTCCCAAATCCCGAAGGTAGGCACCTCCCGATTTAACAGTCTGAAGTTGTTGTGTTAAATATTGCACGCCTCAAAGAAAATGTGCTAGGTTAAAATGAAAAATAAAAGACACACTTATCTTCTGTAATTTCTATCATTGATAATTCGGAATTTTTGTTTAAAGGTTCTAGAGATTTAAACGACGAAATAATTCTAAAGTATATCAACATTTTTCGTGAATAATACACTCGATGTGAATTTTACAATTTAAGTGTCAAGTTATGCACATTACTGATACACGTCAGAGGTATAAATATTTCAATTATAAAAGCATTCCATTTTAAGATATTAAATCATTTATACATACATTGGGTCAATAATTTAAGAAGAAGTAAAAATCTCGTTCAATAATAAGTTAAGTGATGTCGGGATTTATTCATCTGAAATATCAGAAGTTAAAATTTAAAGCCAAAATATAGCTGTCAGTGTACATGAATATTCTATATGTTCTTTTGGACAAATAATATAAAGTGTGATATAATATGATTAATATACACAGATAAGAAGTTCATCGGAGATATTGTTACTTGTATGTTGGAAATCTTACAAAAATGAAATTTACTCTTGTATCATTACTATTTATGTTACTGCGATATTCTGTCGAGAGTGGATAAATTAATAAAATGATATAATTCTCTTATGAAAAAATTAAGACGTGGGAGAGAATTAATATTTCTGTACTAACTTCAATAATTTTAATTTTTACTTTAAATTAAAAAATTAATTTCTTGAGCTGTCAGATTAACTTCATAAATCTCAACCAAGTGTTTTAGAATTTAAATCCGGGCTTCACTTTTTAGAATATTGTGCTGCACTGAACAAGAGAGCAAATATTGAAAAATAAATATTTGACTTCCAAAATTGTTATAATACACAATATGAAAAAATAATAAAAATTAAAGTTCGCAAACTTGGATGAAGCATGAGTACACAAAAGTTTGTAAATAAATAAAAATACTAACCAAATGAAACCATATCTATCAAACCATATTTTCAATCAAAAAAATACATTTTCATATATTTATATTTTTCTCTTCTCGAATTATTTTTTTAATCTACACGGAAAAAAATAAATAGTAAATGCAACATGATGCAGTCTTGGTAAATAAACATGATGAAATCATGTTGCATCCACATGATTTGTCATGTTTCGGCCACATGACAATCATATTGTGGTAACATGAGAAAATCATGTGGCATTCACATGATTTATCATGTGGATGCCACATGACAATCATGTTGCGCACTGATAGAAGGATTTCTTAGTATTTAAAAAGATTTCTTTGTATTTAAGAAATAATTTCTTAAACATCATTTCTTAGTATTTAAAAAATATTTCTTAGTATTTAAGAAATATTTCTTAAATACTAAGAAATATAAATACTAAGAAATATTTCTTAAATATAAAGAAATATTTCTTAAATATAAAGAAATATTTCTTAAATACTAAGAAATATTTTTTAAATGCTAAGAAATGATGTTTAAGAAATGATTTCTTAAATACAAAGAAATCTTAAATGCTAAGAAATCCTTCTATCAGTGCGGTAGCATGAGAAAATCATGTGGCAGCAATATGATTTTCATGTAGCCTTAATAGCATAAAATTAAGCTGCAATAACTAAATATTTATGCTTCAAAACATTATTTATTATAAAGTAACTAGGTTTTTTAAGATTTATAATATTGCAAATGAAAATAAGAGTCAATTATTGAATTATACAATTTGTGAACGATATTTTTGTTTATTCAAATTATATACAATTCTTATTGCCAATAGCTTTGGTTTGTGATAAAAGTAATTAAATTATTATTAATTGTTATTATTTTCGTATACCAAATGCAGTTTGACTTCGCCAAGTTGCAGTAGATCGCTGTCTTCCTGCGCATGCGCAGTTGAAATGCTGAGTGATTGATTCTCATTTGAATAAATTTTCTCGCGGAGCTTTTTTTGAAAAAATTTTATTCTTTTCTATTAAAAAAATTTTTTACTACGTACTAATGTTTTTGACTAAAAAAAAATTGTCAAAAAAATAACATAATTTATTTAAGGGGTTAGGGGTAGTCAGACATGAAAAAAATGAGAATTTTTAATAATTTTTTTTTGCTAGCAAATTATTTTATTTTTTCAAAAAGTAATAGTATGGCATCATTACTCAATGTTTTGACTTGAGTTTACGAAAATTTGAAAAAAAAAAAAAATTAATTATTTCAAAAGTTATGACTGTTTGTGTTGACCCAATTCAAAAAAAGGTCCTTGCGGTGACCATCATAAATCTTTAAAGATTCATATAAAATATCTCGGACAAGAAAAAATAGTTTCATTAATAGATAATCCAGTGCCTGATCGATACTTTTTTTTTTAACATTAACAAAATGGCGGCCTCAAGAAATTTTTCTCTAGATTTTAGGGAAAAAACCAACAGTTAATTGTTTATAAAAAATCAAAATTTTTGAAGAAAAAAAAATCCTTTGATCAGACACGAGATTTTTATGTTTTCCAAAAACTGTATGAGTTTCATTGAAATCTACTGAGCGGTTTTCGAGTTACATTGGTCACCAGTTTAAAAAACATAGTTTTGAGAAAAACGCATTTAAAGTTTTACACTACCTGCTCTCGAGCGTTCTGGAGTGCCTGAGCGTTCTTCGTTATTTGTCGAATAACTCGAAAAGTATTCGTCCGATTCAGTTCGAACTTTCAGACAATATTTTTATGATACTACACTTAAAGAAAATGCAAAAAAAAATCGATTTTTTGAAAATCCTGACTACCCCTAACCCCTTAAGCAAAAATATCATTACAAATAATTTAATTTGATAATTTACTCTAATTTTCGTCTACAATATTATAAATCCGAAAAAATCTAGTTGCTTGGTAATAAATAATTTTTCTGAAGCATAAATATTTAGTTGTTGCAGCTTAATTTTATGCTATTAAGGCTACATGAAAATCATGTTGCTGCCACATGATTTTTCTTATGCTACCGCAATATGATTGTCATGTGGCAGCCACATGATTTATCATGTGGATGCCACATGATTTTCTCATGTTACCGCAACATGACTTTCATGTAGCCGAAACATGACAAATCATGTGGAAGCAACATGATTTAATCATGTTTATTTACCAAGACTGCATCATGTTGCATTCACTATTTATTTTTTTCCGTGTATGGAACGAACTCTTCGATAAATTTTCAAAACTTTCTGTCACTTAAATTTACCCCGAAAACTCAAAAATTCTTCTGCCATGTAGAACCTTTAAAACTTTCCAAACTTCAAAACAAAAACAAATCTTGCTCCCCACCGGAAGTTTGAGTAACTACAAGTTTTACAAATGTTTCCCTCGACTAAAATCCACCGGAAGAAGAGTAGCGAAATTAAAATTCATGGGTGAATAAATTGCGTGTAATACCATATCGAAGTTATTATCCTCATTTCTCACTTAATTTCTCTGTAATATTTTTTTTTGACCCTTAATTTTTTGCTCAGTTCTTAATCAAGTTAGTAGTTGCTGGCTCGTATCTTGATAATTCTCTTACAGGTTTATTTTATTTTTGTTTTAATTAAAAAATAGATAAAATAAAAATTTAATTAATGACACAAAAGAGCAGAAGACAACGCCGGAATGAGATAAAGACGGGCTGGGCGGGCGGGAAGAGGAACAGGAGAGATCTAAAGGAACTGAAGAAGGCAAAGAAGACGATGGTGCAGCCTCTACTTACCGGGTAAAGCTCTAGTCAGTGGTTATAGATGTGGATGTGTATGTATTTTTTGAGAAAGCCTTTCAAGAATAAAACCGGTACATTCACTCATCTCGAGAACAATTTTTATCTATTTAGCAGGCCACCGAGACTCTGGTATAGGAAGAAATTTATAGACCGTGTCGACTAGTATCGGAAGTAGGAAACTAAGAAAGAATAATAACAATCCAAAAAATAATTTCGTGACCTCGATGCAGTTTGTAAAACTTCTTACTTCACTACATTTATATTTATATTTATATATATAATATTTATTATTTACTACACGAGACTTTTCGTTTCTTGGATTCCGAGAGGAGGAAGACTCCTGGATGACGAGAGTCTGGAGACGACGGATGTATTCACACAACTCGATCGGCCGGACAAAGTAGAGGACGAGAAGCACACCTATACCGATGATATAGAGATAGGCGTTTTACGGATAGGATACGTAGAATATATATGTATATTTATAATATAAGAAAGACGTAAACTTTGAAAGTACCGTTGGTTCCCACCACAAGGCTTCTATTCTATCACACAGCTTTCCTTTTGATCGGCCAGCGTTACGTTTACTAGCAAACAGTCTACAGTAGTGATATAAATATAAGAGTAGTAGATGTATGTATGCTCTATATAAATATATATATATATATATATATATATATATATATATATATAACTCTTAATATATATATAGCGTATATATATATATATATATATATATATATATATATTTGCAGGCGTTCACGGCTGGTTTCTTATCAAGAAATACCTGAGTGCATCCACAAACATACGCTCAATAATGCAAGTAGGAAGTGACGATATTGATGAAAGTATGCAGAGAATCGAATCGTATATATATCGAGTTGTTAGTCTCGAGTTTCGAGGTTGCTAGATACAAACTACAGAGGTCTGGTGTGATTATTAGTTATTTTTTTGAAACTGTGGGATAGAGAAGCATGTGGGGATCAGATGGATGCGGTTTAATTTCACTGACTCGTTTTATGATAATGAAATCCGATCCACCTTGACCTCCAACAAATGTCGGCTGACTTAAACGAGAACGATATCACTGGAAACTTGTTAATGGCTTATTAACATTTTTTAAAATTTTGATTTTTTTGAAAATTAACAGCAATATCGGTGTTGTGTTACTGAATTAAATTTCTCAGAATTTGTACTTAACTTTCTGCGCTATAATTCTGAAAGTGTTGTGTTGTATTTCAGCCAATCTATCAATACAATTAATGATAATTACTTCCATTGTTAATCATTTCATGAATTTACTTTGGGTTGAATTAAATTAGTTTATTAATTAATTAGCTTTTTTTTCATTTAATGATATTAATTTTACATAATTATCAAATCCAATTAGTTTGTGACAAATGCAATAATACAATTAATTTATTTCACCCATTGCGGAAAGGAAATTTTTCATTTTTAGATGACAAGTAGTTGAAAAATCCAAGTTCGATTCTTGGCTTGGTACCGTCCTGTATTTCTTAAAAAACGCTCTTTATTTTTAACGAGCAAAAATATGCTTAATTTAATTTATTCGAATGGTTCATTACATTAGAAATGAAAAAACTTCTTTTTGAAATCGTATGAAATAAATTGATTAGATAATTACGTTAGTCAAAAATGAATTGAGTTTGGCTGTAGTAAATAAAAAATCACCCATGTTAGTAAAAAAAAAAAAAAAAAATAATAATAATAATAATAATAAAAGTAACGACTAAACTGTAATTAAATTTTCCATAGTTTTTATCATCAATTGAACTTTGATACTCTAATTAATGGTAATTAACTTGGATAATATTTTAATTAGCTCCGACGTCACTAATTAATGTCGTAAAAAAGATTTTTCATTCAAAAGTTAATAAGAAAAGTTTTAGGATGATAAATTAAAGGGAAAAATTGTCGAGTCAAGTTAGAGTTTTACTTTTAGAAATAAGCTTTAATTTTTTCTTTTGTGATTTTAAATTTACTCGTATAAAAACACTTGTTTTAACATTACTATTACTTTTACTGTTTTACTTTGTTTCTTTTTATCTCTGGGACTTTTATCGATTGGATAATGGGTGATGTGTCTGGTATCTGGATGTTTATTTAGCAATCGAGAGATTGTTATAGAGGATGAGAAGCAGGAGGAGAAGGCGGGTTAGTCAGGGGCCTTTAAATATCCTCTCAAGTGATATGTAATGGTCAACAGGTTGTTCCCAGTACAGGCGAAAGACTCACCTGCCACCGAGCCAGACTGCCTGCCTGCCTGGATGCCTGACTGCCAGCCTTAAATCCAACATGTAAGCTTATATAAGTCCAGAAATAACGTTATACTCCGTTTTACACTGGTTGTCGTAACAAAGCGGACAATTTCTTTTTCTTTTTTTTTTTATTTATTTATTTTATTTCTCAACGCTTTGCAACGACAAAGTGTTTAAATGCCCGGCAATTATTTCGCGAGAATTATTTAACTAATTAAATTTTTTTTTCCTCAAACTTTTCACTCACTATATTATTTTTCTCTATTATTTATTAATTGCCACCTGGAATTATTATTATTATTATGGCTGTTACCACGATTATTTTTTATTATTACCGGCAACGTTTTGTAGCAATGTCATGGAATTGCATGCGAATACTTTATGTAGATTAGAAAGCAATCTCTTGTACTCTTTCTCTTTTATTCGTCCTCTTTCGTCAGACAGCGGCCCCCTATCGGTACCTCCTTCTCTCTCGACATCGTTACACTATCTTTTTATTCTTGATGTGGACGATACGACGGATTCTCGATGGTTGATCGCATCCAGAGAACGTAACATCTGAATATTTTATCATGCTCTAGACATGTATAAGCAACCAGCGCAGCGCGAAATTCCTCTTTTTTTCTCTCTCTCTTTTATCATCTTCATTTTATTCATCGAGTCACGCTAGGTCAGTGTAATAATTAACGTTTAGTCTTACCATAAGTAAATGACCTTTGGAAACTTACATGATTAATTTGTTATTTTTTTTTCTTTTTAATGTACGAGTGATATTTACCTACTTGAACTGATAATTTTTATAACTAGTCACCTGCAGTCATTATATAGCTACTGAGAGTTAAGAATTTTATAATTTAAAAAATTTTGGTTGGGTAATTTTTTAATTTTAAATACAAACGAAATAAATTTAGAAAAATGATATTGTAGTAAATTAATGGAAGATATCATTGAATTAACTTGTAAAATTAAAAATTAAATTCCTCGATCAAACAGTTTTACTATGGCATAAGTTTTATAATTAAACTGCTGAAAAAATGCTTACTAAAACCAAAAAATTACAATAGTTCTTAGCTCAAATAAATTTTTTACGGAAGCAAAAAAACAAAATTCTCATCGTTCAAAAAAATTTTATTTTGTTCAAAATAATTATTGTTTTCATAATTATTTTATTAAACCAAGAAATTTTTTTTTCTACCCAAGAATTAATTTTTTTTTTCCATGTGAAAGTTAGTATAAAAATTATAAGAAAAATAATAATTATTTTTACAAAAAATCGATGGTTCAATTTTCTTAAAATTTCTTTATTTCTATATTAATTTTTTCTACATTCATATCGACGGTCTAATTAGCAATTTGTCTAACTCCTTATTTTTTAGAGGGTGATTTTTTAACATTCTGATATAATAAATTTTGAACTAATTATTTTTTTCGTACAAATGGACGATTCTCTAAAATGGAGTTAGACAATTTGCTAATTAGAACGTCGATATATATAAAAAAAATACATGAAAAATGAAAAAATTTTATCTAATGCGAAATTTTAATCTATAAATAACGAAATCTTAATAACGATTTATAGTTTTTTCTCACCTTATTACAAGTAATTTATAAAAGACAACTTACGAAACTTTATTGAGATTTTATTGTATAACTACTTCGACAGTTTTACATAAGAAATTAACTATCACCGACGAACATATAAAACCATTAAAAAAAACTGCAAATTCAAGTCAACACATTCTTTATGATACCAAATTTGACTCTAGAAATTTATTTGATCTCACAAATATGCTGAAGATAAAATATTCCTTATTCTCTAGATTATATCGAATATTATTATTATTTTTAATAATACGATCAATCCCAATTGTTATCATCAATAAAAAAAAGGAGTAAGATTTCATTTCATAGATAAAAAATTAGAAATTTCGATACCCGAGAGTGTTATTTTTCAATTAATAAGATATTCCCAATTAAAACTCATTTTATATCAATAAAAAAAAATTTGGATTTTTTTCCATACATAAAAAACAAAAAGAACCTACAAATACATTCATATAAAAAATTGTTAAAACACAGACTCAAATATTTTTTTCTCTTTACCTAAAAATCCTAAATTTAATCATTAACTATTCATAGACATTCCAAATCCACATAAGTGCAAAAAACCACAGAGTGTATCAAGTAGATCCTATAAAATTTATACGAATCCACTAAAATCACCTCCAAAGTGTTGACTTTATATAAAACCCCTCAATACCTACAAGACTCCAGCCAGTCATCTGAATACACAAAACCTCATAAATATTCATGAGTACACGTTCCTCCTTGTATTTTTCCGGCGCGACAATCCTAAGTAGTCCTTTTTATATTTTATATAACATGCTAAAAAACCATATTTTTCATTACTTAACATAAAACTTTCAACTTAGAATTTTTTATTAATTACTGGATAACAAAATCTCACACTGATTTGATATATTTGAAGGATTATTGTGCTGCCACTTTTGAAAAATTATTTTTTTTTAATTTTTAGAAATCTAATTATTTTTACAAATATTCTTTGAAAATTCTAGAATGATCTGAGTATTCTATATATTATTTAGAAAGTATATTTATTAAACACAAAAATTTTTACATTAACATCTATAATGAAAACTTAAAAAAAAATTCGTTAAAATAGCCTTTTTCTAGCGCGCAAAGTAGACTAATCTCATTAAAAATCGTCCTTTATCACACTCAACATGAGTTGGTAAATTTCTTAAACGAATATGCAAAAAAAGTAGAGTTCATGATAAAGTATAAAAGTTATTTGAAGACAAACATCCAAAATTCATTTTTTGAAAAACTTTTTAAAATCTTCCATGCTATGAAATAAATTGAAAAAATTGGACAAATAGTAGCTCAAATAAAAGATGATTGCATAAATTTTATAATAAATTCATGAAAGTTCATAGCTGAAAAATTGTTTTTATAAAATTGACTAAAGTTAAACTTTTTTGGGAATTAAAAAATTTTAAAACGTTTATTACCCGCAAACTGACCGATCGATTTAACTCATCTTCGAACTTGATCAAAGTATTTGTCCACAAAGCAATTAAAAAAAATTCTATTACGATTAGTTTAAAATTGTCGGCGCAATATATCAATATATAACACATACACTCTCGAGCCAATCTAATTTCTCGATATAATTAAACAAAGTAAAACATACTACAACAGTTACTTTCATTATAGCAGTTAAATATAGACCTATTATCCAATCAAAAATTTCATATACAATAATAATATGTAATATCACATAATAATAACAATAATAAATGATAATATAATAATAATGATAAGGTTTAAGCTAATTATTGATGCGACTCACGATCCGATCGTTTTCACCACTTCCGGAGGGTTACGAGCGACGACAAAGGTAAGAAATGTATTTGCTTACTTATGAAATATGTGTACAGTATATACATAGTGCGTACATCTATTTACTCAATACTTGTTAATGTATGAAGAAATACGTAAACGATACAAGTTGGAGCTCTTTATATAAAACACAAATATCTATATCAACAGCACACACACTTACACACCTAATAATCTAATACTTTTACACTTAATATACCCGTATAAAAAGTAACAGCTAAGATTAAATCCATTGCAGGCAACGACCACTTTCATCAATTTTCTTTTTACCTATTAAAAGAGTCGTCTTGTCTTGTATTATACACATATGTAATTCCTAATGCCTAAATCCATTACATACCCGTACTCGGATCTCCGATCGATTTAAAGTTGTCTTGGCTACTTTATAAACGGATACAGCGTTAGATTTAACGTTTACGTTCAACATTGGATCTTATCAGCCGGAAATAGGTCGAATTCTGTTTAGCCGTGGAAATGGAAAGGTAATGCTTTAAAAAAAACTCCGAAAAAACGTTCAGATTAAGAAAAAACAAACTTAAACTACATCTACAAGTACATGTAATCTATATATATGTATATAAATCTACCTACAAAAAAAACCTTTGATGCAGCGTTAGTAGTGTACAAAACAATAGTATTCTATTTAGTACAAAACATATGTAGCTACCAAGTGCTCACAGTAATGTGCTTTCACCGAGCAGACTGAGCACCAAGTATATTCCATTGCTCCATTTTGCCCTCTCCAAGTAAAGTTATACCACACCGTAGTTGCCAACGAGCAGATATTTGTGCTCCTAGACGGCATTGAGATTTCAAAAATTCCAACCCAGCAAATGGATTAGCAGAGCTAATATTAAAAAAAAAATCCCCATCGCCATCCCAAATCTATTTCTAATCAATTTCATTCGAAAAAACAATCAAGAATAAAAAATAATACGCGAATTCGATCAGCTCGATGGTAATTTCGTAAAGTGTATCGCTGCCGAAATTACGTATTGCAGGTTATTGAACGTTGAAAGTGAGAGGAGATCCAGATTTGTATGATAGAAAACGTGCGACCGCAAACGCTGGACCTGTTTCAAGTTCTTGCTCAACTTTTATTTTTTGGGGACTGAATTTTTTTTATTGTAAATTATAATATATGATCAAACTTTTAAAGTGAAATCTTCACTTGCAGGTCATGGTAGTTTTATAATAATTTTTTTTTGTAAATATTATTTTTTGGACTTACCATTTTTGAGCGATTCAAAAACTGTCGTTGCTTGAGTTTATTTTTGGTCCAACTGTTTTTTATTTGCAAGTTGTTCACTTAAATTCAACAATTAATAATAATAATAATAATAGTAATAATGAAAATATTTTTGGTCGATAGTTAAATACAAATTTTGAATCACCGCATTTCACTTTTTGACACTCACGTTTTTGGGAAATTGTTTATTTTTTGTGAATTGTTTACAGAATGGCTAGTGTCGATGTGAACAGTGTCGGGCGTTGTCTAACACTGACAGACGGTCAGGAAATACTGAAACTATCATTCTCAAATTTAGTACTTGCTCGAGCAATATTATAGACAACAATTAAGCCGCCTTTCATTTTAACTATAGTGGCGAACACCGTTATGTTTCTGTGTCGCGATCCCCACCGTCACCGTCACTTTGATCTGTATGTATGTGTATTAACATACATATCTTTATATTTGTGGTAAAGTATATCTAGACACTGCAGTAAAGTGTGTAAGAGTGTAAGAGTATAGGTGAATAAGTGTGTGTGTGTTTATACAAAGTCCGAATGGAGGTAAATGGGAACGCGAGAGAGTGAAACGTCGATCCTATACTTCGCGAATGCATTTATAATGTTTACGTTGACGATGAGGGACAACGAACCAAAGGTAAGTGGTGAGTGACAATCCAACCGGAGAGCAAGTGGGAGAGAAGGAGAGAGAGGAACAGATAGAGAGATGGATATAAAATACTTTTTTTAGGATATCTATTACTTGTTTATATCTTCTTATTAGTGGTTAAATGTCACATTAAAAATTAAATATTGCCGGGGTTTTATTTGCTTCATTTATATTACATAGAACTGACGGAGAGGGAGAGGTCAGTAGAAATTTAGTTTTGAAACTTTGGTAATTTGGATAACTTTTTTTTTTTTAATTACCATTGTTAATTTTTAGATGAGAAACAAGTGTAATTTCAGGCATTTGTCATACCGGCTATTGCTTTAATTAGGCGAGTTTAATTAGTTGAAATTATTATTTAAATTATGGAGATTTCGCTTTTTTAATTAACAGTGAGAGGGAATTTTGGTCGGGGAAAAATTTTTTGCAGAAAGTTTGGTGAGTTTGACGCTTCAGAGAACTTTTTTGAACCAGGTAATTGAGAGAGTGATGAATTGGAATAGATGGTTTTTAAATGAGGGTATTTCATAAGTTATTAAGGGTAAAAACACCAAACAGTTTGCTTCAACTATTATTGAAATAATTTAGATGAGTTTTAATAGCAGGGAACTATTTTAGATAGTTCTCGCGTATTGTTCAAATTACTTTACTGAATTATTCAAGTATTGAAAATTTATCTCCTAAAAATCCATTATTTGTTCAGATTTTTTATCCAATTATTAGAAATACAATTAACTATTTGTTACAGTTATAATTAATGTTCAAAATTTTTGTCTTTATGCAATTTTATTTCAATTAATAGAAAATAAGAGAATAATTCAAAGATTTCCTTTAGCTACTTAAGAATAATGTCAATTTATTACGAAAAATTATTTTATTGTTTTTGTTTAATTTAAGAGAAAAAGATAATTTACTAGTCGCTTAGTACTAAAACAAAAAACTTTAGTAATACCTGTTTATTATTGTTATTATTGTTGTTAAGTTAAAAATAAGGTGTTGAATTGAAGTTAAAGACTATACTTAAGTACAATAAATTTAGTTATAATTTCTATCGGAAAAAAAAAAATTATAATAATTGTTTATGACGTAAAAATAATAGCATTTATACTGTAAGAACCAACCACTTTTCTTTAACACTTCCTTACAAAAAATATGAGGTATTCTTGAAATATATACATTTCTTCCTAAGAAGAAGCTTATAACTTAACTGCTGTTAACTTAATTACTGTTAAGTATGACTCCATTCTAAGCTGCATATAAAAAAAATCGTCTTACTTGAATCGTAAAGTAAAAAAAGTTTCTTATTTTTTTAATAAAAAGTTCAATTTTTCTAAAAAAAATTACGAAAATCGAAACATAAATAAAATTCTTCATTCAAACCAATAAAAAAACTAATAATCATAAACATGATTTTCAATCCACTCACACTCTTTCATAAAACAAAATTTATTTTCCCTACATTAAGCCTATAAAAGTGCCAATTTACAAAATGTCACTCGTAAAACACTTTTGCAGGTCACTAGTTCAACAATTGCGATAATTATAATAAATAAATAATAAAATACCTTATTTCTAATTATCATAAATATTACAAGAGGATAAATGAATCAAAATAACAACGAATAAAATCTTAAACTTTTAAATCGTTTAATTTAATAATTTTGTTGTTAAACGTTAAAGCATTGCACAATGTATAATATTATCGTAAGAAATTTTTCAAATATGATAAATATCAATTTCATTATTTTATCGATTGATCATTAATAATATCATAATAATAATAATAATAATAATAATAATAATAATAATAATAATAATAATAATAATAATAATAATAATAATAATAATAATTTTAATAATTTTAATAATAATAATGGTAATAATAGTAATTATTATTATTATAATGATAATTACAATAAGATGATGTTTTTTTTTTTTCATTATGTATCAGTGTATACAGTTTTAAATAAAAGCATCTGCAATATTGCATGATAAAAATTATTTGAACCCAATTAGAGATTGTAAACATGATATACGATTGACATTTGAATTTTATTATTTTATTTATTATTTAAACCTCTTTTTTTCACTATTGAATTCATATTTTAATGGAGTAGATTTTTATAAATAAAGTTAACGGTTAATTTAATCGAAGGTGATATTGATCTCTGATTGATTTATGTTCCTATTAATTAACGACTTCAGAGCTATGATTGGCGAAGTCAAATAAATTTCAATACAAGTATTTGATACATGTCTTTCAGCAATAAATAATTATAAATAAATAGTAATTAAAACAAACCATGATTGTATTGTTTTGTCCCTTTGTCATTTCATTAAATTTAATTTAATAGTAATAATTAATTAGTTTCTAATCGTCACTTTTAATTTATAATTATATTTATAAATATCATAATAAAAAAGACGAATAGATCCAAGTCAAAGCCACAATTACGATGGCTTTATTTATAATGAGCAATCAATAAGCTCGTGGATATTAAGTGGTGACTTGAACCTGAGGATCCATCTCAACCATTTTTTATTTTTATTTTGAATTATTAGTTAGCAGTCGCTTTATTTATTCGTTAATTGCAATCGCTTTTGTCGTAGGTGTTTATTGTTATTGTTGCTTAAAATAAGTGGTAGCCTCGAGGCTTACATGATGATACATTTTCCCTTTTCAGCCCAGGGGTTGTTCTTCTTGTCAGGCGCGTGGATCAGTGGATCGCTTTTCTCGTGCTCCTCAACGTATTCTCGCATTCTGTAATTTTAATTGAGTTATAAATAATACTATTAAAATAAGATAAAAATATTTAAATTATCTTGAGTTATTTCGAAAAAATGTATGTATTAATTTTATGGTCGAGTTTAAATTAAAAAGAAAATTCAACTGGGTAAAATAAATTATTTATTTTTAATAAACGTACATTTGTTCGTGTAAACATTTGCTGTGTGTGAAAAGAGGGTAATTTCTTTTTTAATATTTAATTTACGACTTCAATGATAGAATAACTTTTAGAAAATTTAAATTATAATAACAAGAGACAATATCCAAATTTTTTTAATTAAATAAGATCAATATCCTCGACTAGAAACTTTTTTTTACTTACAATTAAAATTGTCAAATAAATAAATGAAAAATTAATCGAAAATCTATATTGATAAATAAATATTTAAACATTTTTAGTAGAAAAAATTAGGAAAACGGTTGACCCTAAAGGCCATCCCTGCAACTTCCCGCTACCTCCATACCTAAGTGCTCAACAATTCACTTATTTTTTAAGCTCTTCGAGCTCAAAAATATAATTTTTGTGTAATTTTGAGCTCTCCGAGCTCAAATCAATCGCTGTTCTGTGCTTTTGAGCTCTTCGAGCTCAAAAGGCTAATGGCAGTTTTATAGAACACTATTTTTTGAATTTTCAAACTACAATAACTTTTGAATGAATCTACCGATTTTCTCGCGATTTGCGGCATTCAACGCAGTTTTTTAAGTTCTTTGAAAAATCTTTAAGCGTGAACTGGTCAGACTAAAAATTTCATAGAAATTCTGAAAAAAACATTTTTTTCAATTTTTTTCGACAACAATATTTCACGAACAAATCAACCGATTTTGACCGGGCTGGTGGCAATCGACGTGGTTTTTTGAGGTTAAGAGCTGATTAGTTTTTTGAATTGATCGGTTCAGCCGTTTAAAAGATATTTCAAAAAAACGAATTTTTGGAAATTTTATTTTTGAGATTTCTCAAAATTGATCGACTCAAATTCTGTAAATTAGTATCAGAATTCTAGGGGTAAAGGAACTCTTTAGAACACCGCTTATTTCGATCGAATCGGTGATCCGTTCAAAAGTTATAAGAGATTTACACACACACACACACACACACACACACACACACATACAGACACGGTGACATCACCGCGGAAATAGCCAGGAAAGCTTCCTAGGACCTCAAAAGCTTCCTAGGACCGTCGAGATCTGATGAAAACTCGATTTTCGAAAAACGGGGTGAAAACAATATCTTCCCGATTTTTGAAAATTTTCAATTTTCTTAGTGGGAAGTTAAAAATTTTTTTCATAATTGTAAAATCAGAAAATCTTAAAAGTGAATCAGATTTTGAAAAATTAAAAAAAAATTCTCTCGATTAAATAATAATTAATTTTAATAATTAATCTTATCAATTCATAAAGCTCACTTACTAAACTGGTTTAATATTTCAGAGAAATAAAAATTTTATTTCTATGCCAATAATATTCGAAAGAAACCCCGAATTTGAATCATTGAAAAAAAAATTCAGCAGACGATGGAAAAAATATGAAATAATAATTTTTTCAATTTTTGTCAATTGAATGTAACTGATGCAATTTGCGAACATCTAAAATTAAAAAATTTTGTTTTACTTTGGAAAGTAGCAATACTTATTTCTTATCCACAAAATAAAAAAGTTGTGAGTTTAAAATAAAATTGTTATAAAATCATTAAATTCATAAAAAAGTAGAGCATGTCATCTTAGAATGTCCTTAAATATCTTAATCAATTATCATAAATAAATAATTTATAAATGTTACTTGTATCAATTAGCAGTGACAATAAATAAGAAATAGAAAACCAAATTCGTTCATTTGACATATATATTGAATTTTATTCCTTTTTTTTGTTCAATGCTGTAGAATAATGAGTTAGAGTGTTAGTGACTGATAATAAAAGATAGAAATGGTAAGATTACGGTTTCTGAGATATGGCGAAGAAAAAGAATAAACTAAGATGGTATAGGATAATGGTTGGTGCTTGGTATAAAGGTTAATTCAGGCTTTCACTCTTCTAACGTACATTGACGTGTCGTAAGGTAGACAGTATTATAAATTTAAGATTGAAAGTATAAAGAGGGATATTATGTGTAGTCTAGTCGCAGGTATTAAATGACTGATACACGACATTGATCTATTATTAACCCATTAAAATGACGCTACATAAATAAAAGGATTTTTAGGTGATACAAAAGATAAAGTAGACATTCTTTGATAAAATTTATCTAAATAATTCATTTTTCGTATCAAAAAATTTGAATAGAAACTTATATTGACGTATTTTTTCTACAAGATCCAAGAAATTTCATTAAAAATTACGTTCATCTCAAGTAATCCTCATGAAAATAATTTGTATCAGTAAAGTAGGTACATATTGAAATATGAAACTAAATAAAATATGTATAAAAATACATTTTCAACAGTTAACTTTTGGTCGATTCCCATATATCTTAACTTTGATTGAAGTATATTGAAATATATTCTAAGTTATACCTTAGAATAGATAAAAATATAATTATGAAAATATTACATAGTTTAAAAATAATTGTTTTTTTTTTTATACACGTACAATCGCACTCAAAAGTATTTTGACATTATGCGTTAGTTTTATTCAACAATATCAAAATACTTCGGAGCCAACATTTTCTTAATATTTTAAAAATTAAACTTTCTTTTGTTACGAACTAGGACCACTGACACTATTTTGTAGATTATTTAAAAGATATTAAAAAAATAAATAAATGATTACTGTGTTTCATATTTATTTTTAATTAAACCATTAAATATATTTGTCAAAATACTTTTGAGCGTTACTGTATTTCTCATATATTTTTAATATATTAAAATTATGATTCATAAAATATATTCGAAAAAACCGCCAAAAATTAACTTTTGAACCCGTGAATTAACTTTTAAATCAATTTTTGTTCAATAAGACTTGTAAATTTACGTACACATTTCTGCAAAAATTGAAAAATGATAACGAAATATTTTTTTTATTTTTATATTTAGCATGATATGAGCATATATGGCCATATCAGAAAATTTTTTCACGGGAAAATATTTTTTATCGATATACATGTACAACTGAAATTCGCTGTGAAATTCATGATGAATTTCGAAATATTATTTTGCATTTTGTGTTCTTTTACTCCAAAAAATTTATCCAGATAGAAGTTTAAGAATCGTAAATTATGAGTCAGTATAAATTAAACTAAAAATTCCAATATAATTGACTGCGAATATTTTTTCATAGATTAAAAAAATTAAGTTTCATATACAATTTGTTTCAAATTCATCATGAAATTCAGCTGGAATTCGCCCTATAATTCATGATCAATTTCGAATTATTATTTTGCATATTGTATTTTTTTGCTTCAAAAAATTATCCAAATAGAACCTTAAGAATCGTAAATGTTAAGTCAGTGTAAATAAAAATAAAAATGCCAATATAATTGACTCAAAGGTTTCTTTACTGATTATAAAGAGTAAGTTTCATACACAATTTGTCTCAAATTCATCACGAAATTCAGCTGGAATTCGCCGTGAAATTCATTATGAAATTCATATTTGTTTCACAATCTGAAGTTCATCCGGAAATTCATCATGAACCAAAATTTTTTTTTTACGGGTATATTTTACATATTATCGTATATTTTTTTTAACATATTATATTTCAATATAAATTTTCTTCATAGGAGATAGTAATTAGTAGGTACTTTACTAACAAGAAGATGAATAAAAAAATAGTAGGATTGATAAAACTAAAAAGAAAGGGATTTAAAACAATGAATAACCCTGAATCAGAAATGCAAAGGTAATAAATCAAATGCAAACATCCATCAGCGAATTAATCCTCCGAAGACACGTAGAATGACGTAGACTATCGCGTTAATCAAGAGATTTTCGCCTCAAATCCCACCCATATCTTGTCTTTTCACGACAGCGCATCTCATCCCGGCTGTCGACGATCGGTCTCGGTCTCTATTTCCGACATGACCGGAGCCCGTTAATTTACAGCCCTCTACCTCTACTTCTACTTCTACCTCTACCTCGGTTAGCATAAACCAAGTCCCAATGTTTAGTTTACAATTCATTTTATTCTATTCCATTCCATTCTATTCAACTTCAACTTCTACTACGCCTCCATCTATCTCAACTGCTCCCACATCCATACAAAAGCGGATCGATTCGCTAAAAATAATTTTATTCCATTTTAAAAAAATAATCCTCGTCCCCATCGGATAGAGGCAAAAAGCTAAGCCCTTCACTCGAACCGTCCCAGAGCTTACTTAAAAACAATGACCCCGCTAAATGCGTCGCCTTTTAAAACAATCCTTCTATTATTTTCTTTACTCTTTTTTCTATACTAAATACTGTATGCTGTACGGTCATATTAATGAATGCGTGTTTAAACACACTCTTTAGTTACTCACACTCAAAGGTATCACACACATCCATCGGATAGAAATTAAAATTCTGGATGCAGCGCATTGCCTGGCGATCGTTGCATTAAATACCTAGCCCGCCGTAGCACATCCGATGTATGAATACATCAGTTACTGCTTTCAAAACAATTTTGCTGGGCATTCTATCGTGAATAAATTGCGGTATAAAATAAAAGGAGAATATCAACGTCTACAGCTTCTACTGTTGATGCACGTACCCGTCATGCTGAATATTGATTTATCTCGACTTCTATAAGCCTTTTTTTACTCCAGTTTTATGGAAAAAAAAAATAATAATAATAAAAAATATGATTATTTTTATAACAGAACATTTTCTCTGTTACCGCTGAATCTATTCCCTTCCTATTTTTATTCACCCGAAAATAAAATCTTTTTTCATTTTTTTATATTTTTTCAGTAATATCATATGATTTATTTGAGTGTGATGAGATTTTTTGTTTTTCAATGTAATAACATCACATTTAACATGTGATGTTATACATAAAATTTTTTAATTATGCACACTGATAAAAGGATTTATTTATAGTTAAAAATATTTTTTAATATTTAACAAATCATTTATTAGAGACCACTTTTTAGTATTAAACAAATATTTCTTAGTATTTAAAAGGATTTATTAATATTTAATAAATGAATATCAGATTAACTATAAACAAATCCTTCTATCAGTGCAGGGGTTGGCAAAAATAAAAAGATAAAATTATATTTTTTTTTTATGAAAATTTATTATATATTTTAAATAAGAATTTTTCAGAAAAATAAAATTTTTTAATGCATAAAATTTGTAATAAAATTGTTGAAGAATTTTTCTAATAAAATAAGTTTAAACGATTTTTAATAAATCTGGTTCGTTATTTCCGAATAAATCTTTCAGCCAGTGTATTACTTATTATAATTTATAAATATGTGTCTTATAGATATCCCGAGTGATGGAAACTCCAGTGAAAGGAAGTTTAACTACTGCAGTGAAGCAAAGATTTGCGTTCAAGGAGTTTTCAGAGACTCAACTCAACAACATTGATTTTAAGCAAAAAAAGGATAAATTATGCTCGAAACTTTGCGCAAGAAACCTTCAAGAGAGAAGAAAACCAATAGGATGCTAATACGATTAATTTAATAAAATTATAATTATAATTTTCATAAATAAATATCAGTTTAAATAGTTAATGGCCGTATACTATTTGAGGTCATTGCTTGAAGTTAAAAAATTATTTTGTAATTTAGAATTTAATATTAAAGTGCATGGTAAAATAAGCCGGGGTTTACGGGATTTTCAAGGCTGATTTATTTAAAAATACTGTAAGAATATTCGGTAATTTATAACTTTAATTAAATAGTAAGTAAGTAATTTATGTTAAACAGAGATTGGAGTCAAAGGAATAATAATTTAGTATTCAAATGATATTTAAATAAAAACTGGTGTTTAAAATGATAATGTATTTAAATTAAAAGTGAGGATAAATCTTAAGTGAAGAGTTCTTAACAAAATATATAATATATAAATAGAGCTGCTACGGAAAGAGAGGAATTGTATATAGAGAAGAATATTTCTATCCGGTTTGCTGTACTTTTATAAACGCACCTTTCACTCTGCACTCTCATCGACCGCAAAACGGAATAATATTTTATTATATATTTTATTTATATCTTTTTTAGGCCTTAATCTTTGACAGCCAAAATCAATATTATTGTCTATTAAATATCAACAAAAATAATGATAATAATAATAATAATATTAATAAAATTTCATTGTAAAAACATAAAAAGTTCTTATTTAACTAAAAAAAAATGTTAAATTTAATTTTAAATGAGTTGAAAAAGTTGATTGTTCATTCAGGTCAAATTTTTAAAGTTGAATTTCAAATTATTAAAATTTGATCAAATAATAAAAAGTTATACATAGTAAAAAAAACTAAATATACATTTTTTTATTAAATTTCTAGTCTGTTTTCTAAAACACAATATTTTATTCCAACTAAAAATATGGTGACTTAAAAAAATGTCATCAAATTTTGTTAAACATTGTTGCATTATTTCTTCTATCATTGATTTGTTTTGAAATCATCATACTTTAAATTTAAATCAACGCTTCTATATTCATAATATCTCTATTACAAATTCTAAAGGGCACTAAGCTCTCCTTAAAATAATATCAATAATCATAACAATATCAAAGCATATAAAAGTAAACAAAAAAAAAAAAAAACAGAAAGCAGATCAACGATCTCATACTACCCACCAGGAAGGGTTTCAAGGTTAAAAAATCAAACGAGGACAGTCCCAAGGCTTCAAAAAAGTTTCATTAATTTTCGAAAGTGCCACTAACCGTGTCATTGAAGTCTAACATAACAATTTCATCATACCCATCATAATTAAGTCAATTACCTATCTAAAACTCAATCAAAATCTAAATCCAAACCCAACGCAAGTACCTCTTATGATCTTATACTTCTTAAGCGTATGCGATCTAAATCTAGATCACACATATCATATATCAACAGACTAAGAAGAATGCCAGCAGCGCAGTCTAGCCAGTCGAGCACCGGTAATGGAACTGAAAGAAGGGATTCATCAAGGAGATCTTGTTCTGGTAACAATCCATTGTACTTTTATTTATTGTATATTGTATATCAAACATTGTACATACAATAATGGATAACAGCCTTGACTGTCAACTAAAACATGAGAAGACATGTACACAAGCGCCAACTACTTTCCGATTCGCGTAACCTCTACACTCCTGTCTTTTCCACAGTCCGTATTCATATCCACTCGTGCTTCCCCCTTTTATTTCAATTTTGAACAAGAATCTCCGCTTCACCTCCGTCTTCGATTTCCATAAAAAAAAAAAAAAAAAAAATAAATAAAATAAAATAAAATAAAGCTTTCATTTAAAACTCGTATTATTAATCAAGGATTTTTCACGATTCAATTCAATTGAATTCAATTAGATTGTAAGAGTAAATATTATTCCAATCACCACACTCGAGGTCTTTCGCTCACTTCAATACTAGACTCTCACCTTATTCACAATGCTAATTTAATAATTCACGTATAATTATCACTAAATTGTCAAACCCAAACAAAGTAATTATATGTGAGCAAAAACATGCATTCACAAAGCATTAATTTACGTGAAAAAAAAAATCTAAAATTTAAAATAAAGATGAGGGAGGCTGGAGGCTGGATGATGGAGAAGAAGATGGGCGAGTAAGGGTTAAATAAAATCATAACATAAAATCATAAATGGTGTTATTGTAATGTAAACAAATAATATAACAGGTGTTGTGTAAAATAATGGTAAAAGGTGTCCAAATGAACTTACGCCGCAATACTTTTGGACAGGGGCCACCGTTCCATAGTGGCTTGATACTTCATGTTTTCGATCTGTTTCTTCAGTGCGTCTTTATCCATGTTGGCGAGTACACTGGGATCCATGGTAACAACCGCACCCCCCTGACGCAAGTTATAATACTAGCGCTTGCGCCTGGAACCATCATCAAAAATCAATATTACTTCCTACTGTACTCTGTACTTTATATACTGCTTACACCTAACCAGGATATCTATTTGTCAGATGTATTTTTTCATACCATAATTTTTGACATCTTAAAAACCTCATATGTTAACATAAATGTTCTAATTTAAAGCTATGTAATAAGAAAATTATATTATTTAATATTTATAACTAACGAGATCTACAGCTCGTAGCCAGTTAGTACAAATTACACTAAGTATTGCTATGTTAAAGTATTTTTAAGTAATTTTTATACTTATTGAAATTCTGTTATGTATTTTGAGAGAAATTAATAAACTTACTTTTTTAAAAAAAAAAAAAAAAAAAAAACAGGATATCTATGTAAGGTAAAAGCCCCAATAGATGATCACGTACCAGTATATGATCACTCCATGTATTTGTATATCTATATTCACAAATATAGGTATACAAATACATGGAGTGATCATATACTGGTACGTGATCATCTATTGGGGCTTTTACCTTATATATGTTATATGTATATGTGTGTATTTACTTATTTTAAGTACAGGGATAGGATACTTTCAAACAATGAGACATTTCTATCATGCATCTACATCCCTGCTTCTTTATTAATGGGTTTTTTCTACACAATGTATTTTTTTTATTATTGATAATTTTTGTTTTCTCGTCTATTTTGTTTTTGTTTTTATTTTCAAATGATTTATTGGGGTCATTTTTTCCGTCAGGGTTCAATGGACATTTTCGGTTTCTGTGGTCAATAATACATATAAATATATAAATAGAGGGGTGTTTGACAACTGAAAATTTTTTTATTTTTTCGAGTTAACTGAAAAAAAAATTTCCAATTCTACCCAACATTTCAAAACTCAAAAATTAAATCGTAAAATTTTTTTTTTCAATTTCGATTAAAGCATTTAAATTTTTTATTAAAAAAAGTTTTTTTAATTTTTTCGTAAGTTAAGAAAATTTAGTTCTATAAAATTTTTGAACAAATGAAAATTATTAGTTTATTCGTTTTTGAATTTTTTTTTGTTAAAATAATAAAAAAATTTTTTTGAATTTTCATAGGAGACATTTTTAAATTCAAATTTATTCCTTTAAACAATTCTTTAATTGACATCAAAATTATCAAATGTAAAAAGTCTAGAAGTATTAAAAAAAATTTTTTAATTATTTGTTATCACTCAATTTTCAATAAATCTATTATCATCTTTAGTTCGTAAATTATTTAATATTATATAATTGGATAGTTCGTTGTGTTTACAACGTTTCAGCTATATTGATGAACATTACCAGATTTACTAAGATTATTTTTAGTTAAATTTTCCATTATTTTTAAAACGTACTGTTTCAGAACGATCTAACTTTTTAGTTTTATTATTTTCATTCAACCTTTTATATACTTCCTGTGTATAAATTAAATATAGTACATAAAGTTGTAATAATTAACTAATATATTCAATTTTAGCCATGTGGCTCGTGCCTTGGCGTACTATAATAAATTATAAAAATAATAATAACAATTATTATTTCAGTATCTGAATACTTTTATAAATTATTAATAATTTTTATCATAAATCCATACCAGTCATCTCAACAGAATTTTCTTCCAATAAATGTCACTTTATCGTGTTTGATAAATTTATTTTCTATCAAATAATTCAAATGATTTATCGATACAATTTTTTCGAGATTGTCAGAGTTCATTGGACGTTTTTAGATTCTGTGGTTAATGTATATCTATATAATGTTGAAAAGAATAATGCAATGGTGGATCCTGGCAATTATCTGAATTTATATCCTTGCAGTTTTACCACTTAGACCATCAGAAATTTTATTTTTCCCGGCAATTTTTTTACCCGGATTAACTGTAATCACGATAACGTATTTTAAATTTTATTTTATAAACCATAAATGTTTTATGTCAATAACTTGATCTTTAACTAAACTATAATATAGATATATATTATGTATAAAAAAAGGAGAGAAGAAAAAAAAGTTTTGAGTATGATTGGATTTTTGAAGCAGTTTAAATAAAAAGATTTTTGATACATGGGATTACGCTTTCTGAATGAGCATATTCCGCGCAGTACCGATGGATCCAATGACGAGGGTGTATAAAGTTCGGGAGTCGAGAGTCACATATATCCGGGTGTATTTAAGGGATTCGAAATTCTCAACTACTGGATTTATTCTCTCTGGTGTACTGAAATAAAAGGAATCATGTTTGAATTTACTGATGTACTTTATACAGTACTTATAGCTACTCTATGAATACATAAAAATGCTCGTTGAATAAAGTTACTCATGTCCTAGATTTATGGTCTACGGATATTATTTTAACTTATCAAAAGTGTAACATCTTTTTGTTTTTTAAAGTGTTTAATTTAATAAGCGTAATAACTAAAGTACCTGCAGGTTATGAGCCCAGGCTGAACGATTTTGTGATTACACAAAAAATATCTAATCTAATCAATAAATTTCATTGTTAATTGTTATTTAAGTATGTTTTCTATAAAATGTAAATAAAAAATGGTGATTTTTACCATAATAAAAAAAAATATTTTAACATAAAACATACACTGTAAAAAAAGCGGTGTTAAAATGGACTCATTTTAACACCGCTATGTAACACCTGTGTATTAACACCGGTGTAATATCGGTGTAACCGGTGTAACAGTAGAATAAATTTACACCGTATCGGAGTATGAATATTACATGATCCATAAAACACAATTAATATTCAATATTTATCAAAATGAGACAAGTAACATTTATTTAAGAATTTTCAATTTATAAAATTACTCATAAATCGATTTAATGAATGTTATACGACAAGTTAAATAGTATTTACAATATTAAATGTTTAGGAACAATATAATAATTATTTTTATCGTAACCATGATGTTTCTCATAATATAATGGATGTTTTAAACATGACAAATCTACAGCTGTGCAAAAATAAATTATCTATATGAAAATCATTTTAAAAACGTTCAAAATTGTCGTAAAATTGTTCTAAAAATGTTTTAAATTTGTTATAAAAACACTCTAAAACTGTCCAAAAAATGCTCCAAAAGTGTCTCAAAAATATCCGAAAAATGTCTCAAATGTATTCAAAATTTGTTCTCAAATAGTTAAAAAAATGTTTTAAGATTATTCAAAAAAGGTTCCACATAAGATTTAACGACAAAATTTCAACTAAATTGCTCCAAATAAATTGCATTGATTCTAAAATTATCTTAGAAGTATTCCGAAAATGTTAAAAAAAATACTTAAAAGTTATGAAATAATTATTAAAATCCACTATTTTAGAGTTTCCGATTATCTATATGATGTCCAAAAATTGTCCTTTAATAATGGTGTTAAAGTAACACGGATCGAAAATTTACACCGAGAGAATTTCACACCATTATTTCACACTACACGGCCGTGTAAAATGCTCTGGGTCCATTTTTACATCGAAATTTTTTACAGTGTATTTATTTTAATCAAAAACTTTTATCTACTTTATATTTTATTATTTTAAACTTTCTAAATTAAATATTAACTTTTTTTGATTATTTATCTTTAATTATTAAACATAAAAAGTTTAATTATAAAAATTGTGTTACTTAAAATATTATCAACATCGGAAAATTTATAACACTGATTTAACACCGAAAAAAAATATTTACACCGCGACCGGTGTTACTGCTACACCGATTTCGGTGTTGAATTTAACACCGGAATTTTTAACACCGTACACCGCATGGACTCACACCGTTTTTTTTTTTACAGTGTAAGCAAAACTGAAACCTTTTAGAAAAACTTCGCGAGTAGGATTTGTTTTATTATAGTAAACAGTAGTAAGGTTACTTAAACATAATTAAGTAGTTTAACTATTGTTCCAATATATTTGGTATTTAATCACAATAAGTACAATGTTATTACTGTATTTACGAGAATTTTCCTTAATATGCTCAAAACCACACTAAGGAAATTTTACAAAGCTCTTAATACGCATTTTGTCATTTTTTACAAATAAAGTTTTTTTTTAATTCAATAAAAAGAAATATAGAATTTACTCCTCAATGTTTTTTTGATTATCAATATGTGAATTTCAATAAAATGTGAATGAGTGAATTTCACTTCGAAAGGATTAAATCAATTAAAAATAATTCTTTTCGCAAATCACACCGCATATTTTTTACAGTGTATGCGCATGAGCAAATAAAGGAAATTTTTACTAAATTTCGTAGATTTTTTCTTTACACGCTCATGAACATATTAAAAAAATTTTCACACAAATCTCATACATTTTTTCTTAATATATTTAATCACCAAATTTTTAATTGAGTTTCATTGATTGTACTTCAATTTGCAATTCTTTATAATGATATAATATTTTCGGACTGCTGACACCTTTATCATTGTTATCAACACTGAACTTCAGTTCTGCGGAAACAAAATAAAATATTTTATCTTACCCTACTGACTAACAAGGATTGGATTGCTGTGATGCAAAAATTCATTAACTTAGCTTGTATTTATTTGTTGGAAAAAAATTTTATACTTTTATAAAATTGATATTTAAAATTGTTTATTTTTTGCGAATACTAATAAGGTAAAAGCCCCAATTATTGACGGGAGTCTAAATATTGACACCCTAAATTATTTTTAAATATATTAAATTATCTGTAATAAGAATAATGATCAAATACATTTTTATTAAATTCTAATTAATTAAAAAATTGAAAAAAATCACATTCAGTTCAAAATAATAAATATTAATTATTAAAAAAAAAATAAAGTTAGCACCAGTTCATCAAATCAGCTTACGAGCGTCTATTTTCTTATCAACTTTGGTTAGAAAAGCATTTTTTTTAACTGCCCAGTTTAAATTAATTTTTTCATGTAAATATATGATCTATTTTTTTTTTTAATTAACAATATATGAAATATTTATAAAATTAAATAATCGAAATTAATTGTATGCTTTATGATATTTAAATAATGGGAGTCAATAACTAGTTCATAATTTTTATGGTGAATCCCATATTGACAGCCAGTCGACAGCGCTATGACGCCTTTTTTTTTAAGTATAAAATACATTATATACGCGATTATATTCAAGGTTTTTAACTGTCAAATAACTCGGCGTGTTTTAGTGTTAAATAAGTTTTTAAATAAATTGTTATATTTTTCATAATAATTATTCATTCATAGAAATTATTATTAATTAACTTTAATAATATTGATTACTTTATATCAAGTTTTTGATAAATAACAATATAACCAAATGATTCGACGCATGTGCAGTAGGGGCGTCAATAATTGGGGTTACGGTACGTCAATAATTAGATCAATCAGTTTTTTAACCCGTCAAATTTTTTTCAGGTCTATTTTTTCCGGGATTCGCGCAGTATAGGTGTCAATAATTGGGACTCAGGTATGTCAATAATTAGATCAATCAGTTTTTTAACTTGCTAATAATTGGTGTATCCAGATCATATATTTAATTATTTAAAATTAATTAGTAAATATCACTAATTATCATTTAAAAAAAAGAAATTGATTAGTTAAAACATTACTGAAGACATTACCACAAACAAAATTCATCGATATTTATATTTGATTGCTTAAAAAAAATGAAATCATAACTTTGTCTCTTATAGCGTCAATAATTAGGGCTTTTACCTTATATTAAAAAGAAAAATGAAATCAAATAACGTAGCCGTTCAAGCCTATTCATGTTTATATCCGTACATTCAAACTACAAAATAAAAATATCTTGTTTTCAACAATAAAATGTTAAGCAGTGCATTTCAACAATAGTATGAGTGCTTAAACTCATACATGATGCCCCATATTTATCTTGACGACAATAAAACACAACAAAGTCTCTCGGCCGTGCAATTTTAGCAAAGTTTATTGAGCAATCATAAGAATCTTATAGCATAACTTATGACGAAATTTATTTAGTACTCGGGTATTCTTTAAGCGATCTAGAGATAAGTATAGATAGGATTATTTGCTTAGCCATTTGAATCAAACTCAAGGCAGACCGCTAATAATAGTCTGTATTTATATTATATTTAAGATTCTTTTTATGCTCTTTCTCTTTAAATTAAATAAATTGTTTAACTTGAATAAATTTATTTAAGAGGAAGCTAATCATTGAATTAACTACTTACGTAAAAGTTGTAGAGGATGTCACTGAACTGGTATCCTGTGGATTGTTATTCGCACTACGGACGTTTCAGATATTTTTTATTTAAAAATAATAGCAACGCGAACCCGTGTACGGTAGCAGGTCGGAAAAAAGTGAGTCCCGAGCACGGTTGACGGTCTTCAGATTGGTTTATAGAAGCCTAACTACGGCTTACTACAAATCTAATAATAAGTAATAAGTAATAAAGCTAAGAGTACATGGTAATAATTAGACGCGAAACAGTATGTAATCATACAGATGATTACGGCAAAAATATTATTTTATCTGCTGTTAGGTGTATACTTAAGGTTTTGTATAATATGATAAAATAATAATTTATAATCCCATATAACGAGTGTGTTATTTCTTATTTAATCGTTTGAATAATTTATTACTTGCCTCTCGATTGTTGTAAAAATTTATTTCGTTGATAACCAGGATTACCAGGTATCAAGATGATGGATATTTTATTCATGTCAATATAATAAGAGAATTTAGTTGCGATCATCTGATTACTATTTCTTCGGCTAATCTAGAACTTTCTTTTTTGCACGAAAATTCAGATAGTGGTTTTTTTGTTATTTTTGCAATACATTGATAGAATGATTTTTAAACTAATGTGGCATTATTTATTTTCTTTTTGTAAAAAATTAATTATTGTTTGAAAAATTGAAAAATTCGACTTAGTTGTTAATCAAAATAAAAAATAGAAAATAATTTTAATAAGTTTAAAATAATTATAGAGTGACTTACTCAAAAATTTATTTTATTGTAAAGAAGTCGGGGATATTTAATATATGATATTAATTGTTATAAAAATTTTATTTGCTAGATTTTTGTAAAAGAAAAGTTATGACTAAAATGTTTATTTATTTATTTATTTATTTATTTATTTACAACCAAACCCAACAGCCGTAGCCATTAACAGGATTAATAATCTTTGTAAAGTAATTATTTTTAAATTATTTTAGTAATGACAAGATAACCAAGAAAGTTAAATAATAAATTCTAATAAATAATCTATGTCAATAAAAATAAAATGCCGCATGTATGTCCACGCATCACTTGAGAACGGCTGGACCGATTGAACTAAATTTTTTTTTGTTATCGTCAGAATTGTTAGGAGAAGGTTTGTATGTAAAAAAATTCTTAAAAAATTTTCCCCCAAAGGGGATTGCGGGAGCGTTAACAATGAATTATTCCGGTTTTTGAACTATAGCTCCTATAGTTCCCAAATTTGGTAGAAATCTTTTGTAAGAGATATAGAAATAATTTATGAACGAATTTTACGATAGCTCGCTCCACAGGGAGTTGCGGGGGTGGATATTGACAATGAAAATTTTTAACTTTCAAATTGTAGATCCTACAGACGTCAAATTTAGGTAGAGTCTTTCATATGTGATGCGGAAATGATCTAAGAGCGGATTTTACAACCCACCCCTAATAAGTATTACGGGGGTGGGTGTTAGAATGTTAAGTTTTCATTTCCAAACTGTAACTTCTACAGACTCCAAATTTAGTAGGAATCTTCGTGTATGATGTTAAGTTCAGCTAAGAGTGCATTTCATCAAATTCTAACCTCAAAAGGGATTGCGGGGGCGTTAGCCATGAAAATTTCTCATTTCCAATCGATAGTTTTTATGGACTCGAAGTTTTGTTGGAATCTTTTATTTACAATGTAGACATCATCTCGAATCGGATCTTACGAAATTCTTCCCCCGCATAGGAGTGCGGAAGTGATAATCGTCAAAAAATTCATATTCTTCAAATACAGTTCCTACAGATATAAAATTTAAAGAATCTCAAGAGATACAGGAAATTACAGGGATGGCCTTCAAGGTCAACCGATTTAAATATTTTTCTTAGTCAATGATTAGATTTCAACCAAAAACGAATTTCGTGATAATTCAATTGATATGTAGGTTGTGTCAGAGTGGTGAGTAGAATGTAAGAAATATTTTTGTTCATAAACTAAGACTTTTTGAGACATGAAATTAAGGACATATCTATTAAACTTCAATAACATTTAATAAAAATTTCCTTAGAATAATCGTCTCTTTGGCAGCGGGGAAAAAGTCATTGTAAGGTTTTCAAAACTTAACATGACATGTAGTTATTCAGTCAACGGACTAAGAATTTTTTATACATGTTATTTTTGCTAATCACATAACTAATTAATTGATTTTATGATTGCGGAAATGTAACGGTTGAAAATGAATGCATTTTTCAAACACTTGATTATTAATTTCAAGCCGATTAATAAAATCTATTTATCTATTTATCTCACGTTCAAACCGCACAGACGATCATAAATAAATCGCCAGGCCAGTCGTTGAAAATTTACGGAATCAAATCGGAGTTTCCCTATTTCGTGCATGGGAAATTATACGTCCTGTGTTCGTGAATCGGAAAACCATCATCTTTATATATTTACGCACCGCAAAAAAAGATAAAAAATGTAGTCTATCAAAAAGCTTTAAATTGATTAAGTGTATAACTATGTTGCATTGAATGTAAATAAGAATTTTGTATTAAATTTTGACTATACTTTTCACAAATATATGTAGGTGATGCGAAGTTCACCGGGTCGTCTAGTAAATAATAAATATATTAAAAAAACACCGCATGTTTTTATTTTTTGAATAAAATGAATTTTATTTTTTTGGTAATCACTTTATTCTTATTTTGAACTATCGATTTTTAAATATTTTCTATGCTCCGGTTTGGTTTACTACTAAAGCGTATTTTTTGACTTATTACTTATTTTCTAATTTCTTAGTATAAGTAAAAATCAGAAGCATTGAATTGTAATATTTTACTTAATTAAATAAAAGAAAATATTTACTCTCATTCTATGGATGTTGCATGTTTAACCGGAAGAATTAGTCATTTTTTTCATCCTGATGTTCGTGATCAGGATAATAAGATAAAGTTGCTTGGATAGTTAAAAATAGCTGTAAAATCATGTCGTACTAGGTGAAATTTGGAGCTCTTTGTATTTTAAATTAGCGGTAATTAGCTAGGGTGGCCTGGAGGATCAATCGTTTTTTTTTTTGGTCCAGCTTCTATACCTCTTTTTACAAGACAGATTTAAAAATATTTAACTAAAATCACGATTGAATTAGTATAAAATACTTATGAGTAAAATTTAAATTTATAGATGCATATCGACGGTCTAATTAGCAATTGGTCTAACTCCTTATTTTTTAGAGGATGATTTTTTAACATTTTGATGTAGCAATAGTCCAATAATAAATTATTTGATTGATCCAAACAAAAATATTATACCTCTTTTAGATATAAAATGGTTTTTTATAGATGATTCTTTAAAATGGAGTTAGACAATTCGCTAATTAGAACGTCGATATGGTCAATTTTATTTCGTTCATAAAAAGCAACAGAGCCAGTATGATACAATATAAAATTAGTTAGCAGTTCGATTACCCGCGCTTTTTTCTAGCTGTAATAATGAATCTAAGTAAAAGTAACATTTGGTTCAGAACTCACTTAAAATCTCATTCGAAGTAATCTCAAGTGGTAGAGAGCTAAAAAACTACAGCCAGTAACAATGAATGGTCTTTGATAAGATGTACGCGCTAAGAATCGTTGAGCGGCTGAAATCAAAATGCTTTGGAAGAAAATTAATTTCACTGCATTAATTACAGCGGTTAGGTTACCAAAAGGAGAATTTTAATCCTGCGAATCTTGTTTAGAATGTTCATTTTTTGCATGCGATTAAAAAGTTTAATTGAATCTGAGGGTAACGTTGATTTGTTATCTTTTGAATGGAGTTTTAATCACTGATTTTTACGATAAATGGGGTGTTGATCATTGCAAGAATCTAGATAGAAAGGATTTATTTAGAACAACAATAAAATCATGATAAAATTACTGTACACGGAAAAAAGTTGACGAACTGAAAAATGAGTAAAAAAGACCAAATTGATCTTGGCTGAAATCGACATTTTTTGTAAATAAGAAAATTTTACTTCGACCAAGATAATTTTTATTTTCATAAATATTTTTTTAAACCAATAAAATGCTTTTCAGAAGTCAGGAATTTTTTTTCTGTGTAATAGCGTATATTTTTTTGCATGAAATTAGCGAAAGCGTGATTCAACTTTTTACGATTCTGTAGCAAATTGATTCCGTGTTAACTTATGCTAGTTCAATTTATTCAACCATATCGTAGATAATAATACTTTCTGTGAGTGTATATGACCAAATGGTTCAATCTCGGTTTTAAACAGCAGAACCGTAGTTGTTAGATTCAAAAGCACTGTGTAGAGCGATCTAACAATCTAGCTGTTAACTATCAAGTCAATTTTTTAATGGAGATAAAGTTGGAATCATGTAATGATAAAACTCTAAGTGTGAACTTACTTTCACTTTAAACATCAGATGGTTGGTCAACAGGTAAAGCAGAATGTTGAATAGTTCCCTACTGTGATTGAGATTATTCAAAAGATAAATTTCTACTTTACTGACAAAATAAAATGAATAATAACCCTGATAGCCAAGTTGGCTACAACTTTTTATCAATCTAATGCCGCAACTTGTCACCAAGTTGGCGGCAACTCTTGGAAATGAACTCGGTTGGTGTCAACTTGTTGACCAAGTTGTCGACAAAAGTTGCTTCTGAAACTTTTTCACACCAAGTTGACGACAAGTTTCTCAAGAAATTTGGCGACATATTGCGACAGTAAATTGGGCTCTTTTTTCTCAGAAACTTGTCGTCAACTTGACGCCAACAGTTACAAATTCGAAAGTTGACCGCGAGTTGTCGCTAAGTTGGTGGCAACTATCTGACACCAACTTGGTTGGTCTGAAACTCTGGCTATCAGGAAAGTTGATAATACTAATCATTCAAATAATTTCATATATATCATTTTATGATGCTTCATTGGACAGTTATTTGTGATATAGGGACAAATTAATGATTTATTTATATTCTTAATCATGGAGCTAATTTCTTGTGATCATAAATTCTGCATCATATTCACATAAAAATAGTTAACTATCAATATCAACTATAATTAATCTCTTGATAGTTATTTCATGAACTATGGAACATTAATCATCAATTATCAAACATTGTGAATCCATTATATTCATATCAAACATTCGAAATCATGATTAATCTATAAAATTGATAAGTAAAGAATGATTTATAACTTTATTTTTCAAAACCAAAAAAGTGTAAAATTTTTATTTAAAAATTTCGAACTGCATGCTGTGGCCATGTGTCAACATGAAATATTTATAATTAAATTACAGTATCGACTCCTGAGCCTTATGAGGATTCTTCCTCCGTATATCCAATAGTATCCATGACTTTTTTAATTATTTTATTGACTGTTTCAATTCGTATTTTATCGGATTCGACATTTTCTTCGGAGCGCTTAGCGAAAATGGTCGGTCTACCTACTCTCACTAAAATGACTATAACTCCGAAAATTTTCGAAAGTTTTATCTAAAATGTTATATACATTCGATTCGTCACAGTGGCTATCCCCCTTAAGCGTACACTGATAGAAAAGTTAACTTGATTCGAGATAAAAAATCTTAAATCAAGAACACGATTTTAAAGAAAATGAGTTTCTTGAATCAAAAGAAAAAATTATTGAGCCAAGAAATTATTCTTGATTCAAAAAATTATTCTTGGCTCAATAATTTTTTTTTTTTTTTCAAAATGGTGTTTTTTGTTCAACGTTTTTTTTCTCTAGTTAAGTTAACTTTTTATCAGTGTATTATATTATGGAGGACTTCTCTTTACTGCATAAATCGCTGTCGTATAACAAAACTGAAAAAAATCTTTAATTTTAGCTCTGAAATAAAGAAAATTTATTAAATTTAACTCAATGTTCTTTTTTTTAGACATTTTTGTAAGAAAGTTGAAAGATGTTTATGATAAATCTTTAAGAAAACCGTGTTTGCTTCACAATTTGGATTGAAAGATTAGATTTATCATGAGGTATACATTTTTTCGCACGAATACTTGCATTTACATGGATTAGGAAATGGAGGGGCTAAACGGGGTACAAAAGGCAAAATTGAGTACGCCAAAAATTTTGTAAAAAGATTTTTTTCTCTTAAAAACTTCTAAAATATTCAAAAATAAAATATTCAAAAATGAAATATTCAAAAATAAAATTTTCAAAAATATTTTAGAAGTTTTTTTTTGCGTTATTTGGGATTATATATGGGTATACAAGACTTGATATATGGCTTGATCTGGTCATATATAACTAACTATGCTCTGTTTAACTGTATAGCTATATATGAGTAGGTCAAGCCCCATCAAACGTGATATGCCCATTTAGAGTTTGATGGAATAATAAAATCATGAATAAAATTATTTTCAGTGACACAAGATTGTGTTAATAAAGTAAACAACACCGTGTGAAAAATACACGAACAAAATTTTTACATCACGAAAATTTCGCATTGTTATTTACACTTCCACGGCTGAGTCGAGTTCAGAGAGACCATTTTTACATCGAAATTTTTTAGTGCGCTTTAGTTCCATTATTGAAAAAAATATCATTTTTATAAGTTATTTCATTTTCTGAAAATAATTATTTTATTTCGCTTTTTAGGGGGCACCGTATTTCGCCCCCAGAAAATAAACAAAAAAATTTGGCAGCAATTGAAAGTTTTAACATTTACTAAGAAAAAAATAAAAAAAAAAAATATTCAGCATATTTGAATACCCAAAAACTTGGTATTTTCATTAATACCTCGCCTTGTCCCTACCTTACTTACATAATCAATTGGGTATGAAAAGTTCAGTTAATTATTTAGATAGATCATTTAAAAGTAGAAGGCCAAATAAAATAAGCGATTTTAAAGTGTATTATTAAAGACACACTTAAATTGTAGTGTATGAATAATGTTTATCGAATAGATAGAAGCCATCGGCGTTACGATCAACGATGTAAAGATAATAATTATCGTAATCGAGGGTGGAGTTGGATTTTCTTGGAGTTAGTTTACTATGATATGATATGCTAAATCACAATTGATTATATGAGAGTTAAGCATTATACCTACTGTATCGTACCCTAAAGGCATTGGTCGAGCTTGATTCATTGGCACGACCGAACGCCCGTGACAATACAAGATTACTGCCCGTCAAATCACTTTACTTAGTGAGCAGAGATAAATTAAGAATATACATGTAAGTATGCATACAAGATACTAAACTGGGCCAGAAGGAGATAATACAACAGGCCAGGGGGAGAAAGAGAACGTATGGAAGGGTACAACGTGTCCTTCATTCGAGTATTTATTTAATAGTTTTATTTATTTTAGTTTATAAGTTGGTAAATTATTGTATCTTGATAGCCCGAATCGCCTGCATTCAGTTTAACACATGGCCTCATTGCAGGATGACCTTCAAGTGATAAGTGTTATGAAATAGCTGCAAGGCGTCGACTTTCTTCTGAAGCTCGGATTTTATGTAATTTATGGTTTAAGATTCTTAAGTATTATTTAATTACTTATGGTATTATTTATATCAATTTCCAGAAAGTTCTCTCGTGTAAATCATAAAAATTTATGAATAAATTGCATGTTCGGCAAAATAAAAAAATAAAATTATGAAACGAGCTCAAAAATTCCCTAATATGCTAATAAGCATCTTGAGAGAAAATTAATTACATTATACCGAAAATCTCTTAATGTACTCGTAAGCACATTGAAAAAAAAATTCGAAAGATTTATCAAAAATCATGAGCATACTAAAAAAAAAATTTGAAGAACGGTTAACCCTGCAGGCCATCTCTAGAACTTTCCGCTATTATATGTTCATGCTCAAAATACATGAAAATGAATAAATTTGTGAATATTTGAGCTGTTCAAACTCCAAAACAATTATATTTGCGTTATTGAGCTCTTCAAGTCATTATTCTATTAAAAACTTTTTCTTGAAAAAGTCGCAATGATTAAAATTTTTTTCAACGCCCAAGAGACTCAAAAAAAGGGTGCACTAGAGTTAATTTTGATAATTAAAGAATAAAAATTGTTAATACACTTTGAAGAAGTTAGAAAAAGCGGAAAAATTTTGTCATCGGTATTTTCAAGTGAAAATCTATGCGATAAAGTTTTATACAAGGATATTAGAAAAAAATATGCGATTTCTGATTTTCATCTACTAATGAGAATATATCATTTCCATTTTCATTTCTCGACAAGAGAATATCTTTTTAAGGTCGAAAATCTAGCAGTTGTAATGTTCAAGCACTTTTTGAAAATTTTTAATAGCGACATCTCTTTAACGAATCAATTGATTTTGATACCGTTTGCACCAATTATATATGCCCACACTGATAAAAAAGTTAATCTTAAGAGCCAAAATCTTGAACCAAGAATACCATTTTGAAGAAAATGATTTTCTTGAATCAAGAGAATAAATTCTTGAGTCAAGAAATTATTCTTGATTTGAGAAAAATTTTCTTGTTTCAAGAATTTACTCTCTTGACTCAAGAAAATTATTTTCTTCAAAATGATATTCTTGGTTTAAGATTTTGGCCCTTGAGTCAAATTAATTTTTTTATCAATGCATATATGCCTTGATTTGGCAAATTTTCTTATGTGGCACTTCATAAAAAATTTCTTAAAATCCTCATGAGCATATTAAGGAAATTTTTATGACATCCGATAAAATATCCTACTAAATTATACCACAGGCCATTTTTTTCCAAAAACTCCATAAAAGAACTGTCGAAATAGCAATAAAGCACCGCAATACCCTGTAAGAATCTCTATCTGGAAGCTCGTTATCATCAACCTTCTCAATTATTCCTCAACCATCTAAAGTAACAATCATTGGCAATTAAGACTATGATTAAGACCTTTCCCGGCCTTTGATATCCGATGATGTAGTAAATAACAATCGGGTTGACTTAATTACTGTATTGTTCATTACTCTGGGTTAGCTTCTGAGGAGGCAGGCGCGTGTCTATTAAGTAAGTATAAGTATAAAATTATAACTGGCCGGCGATTGGAATCAAGGAACGTGACAAGAGCGAACTGATTTGTTTTACAATCGGCAGTTTGATTTAGTACCTCAATCTCTCGAGCCCTCTCTTTCTCAAGGGTTAAGCCAGTCCGCGGGTAACATTATATGTTATGTATAACGTGAATGTTTACTGTTTATTACGTCTAATATTTTACAATCACCAAATCCCTTCTTATCCAGGTTGATTTATTCCTTGCTATCTACCGTTTCTGTAGTTTTGACTCGGCTTATGCTTACTTATAATACTCGCCATTCTTGCTCTTGTTCTCGATAAATTGTAAGCATAAGCGTAATCATAAGTAAAGTAATCAGACTCTCGATATATCGGGTAGTAAAACTGACTGCTGAATTAGATATTTGCGAAACAACCGGAAAAATAATGAGTTGCCAGCACTCAGCACTCTCCACTCAACATTTCCTCGATCTCGACGCTCGTTATATGTATGAGAATTTAAGACCTACAACACATAATAGAGCAGAGCAGAGCCAGCGGGGGTGTGGTCCTGCGAACTTCGCCTTACCTTCAGGCAACGAGATCGAGATCGAGAGTTTCTTTAACTTTCGCCAACTGACGACAACACTTGAATGCCCCGGGCCAAATTACCAATTGTATACCGAGTATTTATTATGTTATGCATCGCGAGATATATCACCCTCTCGATTTGGTTTTTTCCTATTTTTTATGGTTGTGAAAGAGTTAAACGTAAACTTTTATTTTTACATCTGTATGCAATTGATTTTAAAGTATCGGTTGCATTAATTAATTTTTTTATGGCTTTTTGATTCGCAAGGTATTGTTATGTGAGGAGAGAGGTGAATGCCTTTGCCCCGGGGGATATTTTAATGGTATGGTTTTAAATACTGCACACCTTCGGCGCGAACGGATGGTGCTTTACGATCCCACGTCGATTTTTGAGTAATTTATTTGGGATTAATAACTTTCGGTTATTTAGGACAATTTGGTGAATAAATATAAGAGCAATATAAAGTTTATTCTGCGGGTTCAATATCCGAACGACAAAATACGTTGTATTTTTAATTGTGACAATGATCATAATATCGATTAAAATTAGTGTTATAATCATTATCGTTGATGATAAAAATGATGTTTGGAAATTTTCAAATAGTTAGATTTTATACTTGAATAACATTGAAGCATTTGATTTAAAAGTTTTTTTGTAAAGCGTTAAATTCCCTATAGAAATTTCCGTTGTTCGTTTCATTATGCTTCTGAAATTTTTCGACTCTAGTGTTTTGTGATTTATACGAACAGAAACTATTATAGACAAAAGAAATTTTTTTTCTAGAATTTTCAAATTTTAAGATTCAATATCTTTCAAATGGTTAGACTTATGAAAAAAGTGTTTCAAACCTTTTTAGTAGAGCGTTCTATTCCCTACAAGAATGCGTGCTTTTCATTTCATTATGCTTACTATTTAGCGAGTTGTATAAACTGAAACTATTATTGAAAAAAAAAATTTTTTTAATTTTTCAATCATTGACTTAATATCTTTCAAATAGTTGAATTTATAAAAAAAGTGTATAATACTTTTTTCTAGAAAGTTAAATTTTCTGTAAAATCATTAATCGAGATTTTTGAGTAGTTTAGTAAATGTCTAGATACAGATTTTTTATGACATTTAAATAAAGATAGAAAACTGTAATGAGGAGAACAATTTTATAGATATAAAGAGTCAATATTTGGCAAGTAAGATGCTTAGTAACCGATTTTTAAGTATCGAAAAAAATTGAATCTTTATCAAAAATGTGTAAAAAAGTATGAGAAATAAAGTTCTAATGCATATAACTATTGCTAAGACTAACTTATCTTAGTCAGCACCGATTTATCGCATCTCTAATCCGATAAATCGTTTTTATCAATTGAAGGCTTCACTTAACCCTTTGAACTGCCCTGATGGCTATGTAACAGCATTACTTGGCAAATTAGAAAATAAATGGCATTGAATATGTGCAATTGTATAATTGTTATAAGTATTATTATTATTATTATTATTATTATTATTATTATTTTATTTTGTTTTTCTTTTCTTTTTATTTTTGTTCATTAGTCTTTTCATTTAGCAATTTAACTATTGAATTACTATCCTAGCTATAAGTCATCTTGTTATAAATAAAAAAATTCTCTATGTACTAACCATTGTATAATTATTTACCCTGTTAATGGCCTAGGCTGTTTGGTTTGTTTATTTAAATAAATAAATAAATAAAAAATTTTGTCATGTGTGATAGATTAATGATTCATGAATATTTAGCAATAATTAACTTCACACGACATGAATTGAGTTAATATAAAGATTCTATTGAAATGCTACATGTTCACTTGAATACTGACGGTATTAAGGATACATTTGAACTATTGACACCAATCTACGAATAATAGACATCAAAAATTTAGCGTCAATCATTATTCATGTACCTTCAAAATTATTATTTTAATATTTAAAGGAACAATTAGAAACTCGGCTAGTCATAATTGGGATTGAATAATAAATTCGTTGACAGCAGTGTTCCGCCAAGCGTATCGACCGCGACGATCGTTTGAGCGTAACGACCCTAACAGATAAGTTATTATTACCATTATACAATGATCGATCTTCTAGCTTTACCTTGACTGTAATACCTGCCGCTTATCTCTCGTAATATTAAATTAATAAAATTGCAGTATTACGTGCGTAGAGTAATAACTCTAAATTAATTAATTTTTTCTTACACTATCCACATTTCATTCTATAATTTGCAACTCATAATCATTATCATGAAATCTCTGCTATTTATAAAATATCTCGTGCAAGTATTTAAATATAAATAAATCACTTTTACCACTGTAATCACAATCGCTCACTATTTATAGAGATTAATGATCTATAATTGATCTTACGATAAAAAATCAAGGAGATTGAATGATAGAAAATGTTGGAATTGAAATTGGAGATTTATTGTAATTTAACGATCACCAATATATTTTATATTAGATTATTCTTATTATTATCATTATTCCAGCGGAAATAGATTGAATTATGTATTATATTTAAATGGTTATACAATTCGAACTGATTTCAAATAAGGCAGAACGTGTTTTCAGTGAAATGTACATATAAATAGATTAACGATTTGTCATCACACCGGTCACGTACTTGAACAGATTCCTCTGGTTTTCAAGAGGCTACAAGACGAGCCAGTTAATGAGCCAAGTACGCTACTCGTTCTTGTCCCTCTAAAGACGTAACCTCGAAGCCGACAATTTTAATATTTTTTATTTACTTTTCTTGTTTATTCAGCCCTGAAAAGTCTCACTTAAATTAATACACTTACTTTTAATAAAAACGTTAACAGACTGAACGAAATAGTTTTACTCACCTTGATGTTTATTTATTGATTAATATAAAAATATTATATTACAGAGAAATCTTATTGGCGCTAAATTAATGAGAGCTTTATGGCAACAATTTTCTTAATGTTTTTATTAAATAACTAATAACATTATTTTTTATAAAAGTATGTGTTTCAAAAAATTTTTTAAATGTCATTATAGTTGTGGTTGTATTTCAGCCCCAAAAATAAAGAGTTTAATGGGGTAGCTTTATAATTATAAGAGTCATCAATTAATTGACATGTAATATAAGTAGGTCATTAATGTCTTACTATCTATCAACAATGGAAGTTAAAATTTTGACTGTTCGAATTTGATAATTTTGAATATTTTATATCAATAAAGATCACACTAAAATTTTTAAACCTCAAGTCCTCTTTAAAATACATTAATGTACTCTCTGAAACCCTTAAGTGATGTCTGGAACTCTTGAGTACTCTTTCATGATTCACAATACTTTCTACAAATTTTAATGTTCGCCCTAAATCCTTAAAATACTCTCTCATACCCATAAAATAATAAGTAAAACGCTAATGTGATCGCTAAAACGCTAGAGTATTCTTAAGCTTTTAAAGTTTTGCGTAAATTCTGAAATGATTTTCGAAAACCCCGGAATATTCTTGAAAACTCAAAAGTAACTTCTAAACACGTGAAAAAAATTTTTTTCTTTATACCTCGGTCGAAAGTACGCATCTTTTGCACCTATTAGGAGGCAGAAAGTTAAAGATTCGTGCATTGATTAAGCTACACATTCGCCTTCTATAACAGCGGGAGCAAATGCTTTCGCTACCGCGACTGTCATTAGTCATTTTTTACTAACTATGTTTTGTTTACGCTGATCATTTACGATTGATGGTACAATACAACTTGGTTATATTTCTTTCTTTCTTCTACTTACATGAAATATTTCATATATAGATAGAGATATAGATAAAAATATAACTGTCGTAAGAGTGAGTAGATCATCCGATGTAACTTATAACCAGGTTGTACTGTACTGAGATTCAGTTTGACAGTGTAAAATGGATCAACTTTATTTAATTAATGAATTATTTAGAAAAATGTACGCAGTAACAACAATTTAATTTGATTTTTATTAATTATTGTTAATTTTCAGATAATATGCTCGTTTTTTCTATTTTTAACCGAAAATAATCTTTATTATGTTTGTTGAAATCAAGAAATTTCAGTTTTATTTAATCTAAAAATTAAAAAAAAAAATGTTTTTTAATTATTTTTTATTTGATTTTACATTAATTATTTTTTATTTGATTTTACATTAATTTTTTTTTTATTTGATGCCTGCCCCCCCCACCCCCCCCGACCAGCAGCACTCGCTTCGCTCGTGCCACAAATGTCGGGGGCAGGCATCAATTTTTTTTTGTTACAGTACATGAAATATTTTACGTACTTTCGACCGGCTATAAAGAAAAATAGTATACACTACACGGGCAGAAGTTTGAGAGCTCTGAACTGCGCGCCGTGATGAAATCTCAAACTTTCTGCCCTAATAGTGTAATATACTATATATGGCCACATATTATCAAATCTAGTCATATGTGATCATATTAGACTATACATGAGAATAAAAAATAATTTACTATAAATTTTCAATACTTTTATTTTTTCGATCAAACTAAATTCCAATTTTTGATAAAAACTCTTTAGGAGAGTAAAAAAATAAATTTTTCTGTAACTTAATTTCTTTGTAAAGAGAAAATTCAGCGATCGTGCACCCTCTGTCGGATATTTTTAACACCACTTTTGGTCGAAGAAATATATATGGACATATATGACTATATCAGACATGATATGGACTTATATCAAGCCAGATATGTTCTTATTTAGTCTGATATGCTCTTGTATAATTTGATTGAACCAATTGTCAAATCAGGCCAAATCAGGACGGACATACCAAAAATTATTTATGAACAAAAATTATAATCGGACCATGTCAGAAAATTTTTCACAGCAAATTCTAGAATTCTCTCTAAGCCTTTGACGTATTCTCTATAAACTTCAATATACTTTTTAAAATTCCAATGTACGCCCTGAATACTAAAATCTTCTCTAAAACTATAACGTATTTTCGAAGACCTCACAAAAGTTCTTATAATACTTTATAAAGTATTCCCAAAAACCTCTAATCTACTTTCTTTGTAATTAATACTTCAAATTCACAAAAATTATAAAAAAAAAATACAAAAATACCAAAGCTCTCGCACCCGTTACACCTAGTTTTTCAATTAAACGTTACAATGCCCCAGAATTCAAACGTCATCCAACCTTCAATAAAATACCAACCCAAATTCTACCAGCAGCCCATAAATAAAGTCTCCTCTGAGCAAAATAAAGCTAGCCATAATCCATTTAATTTTCATTTGTGGAACGAGTAATTACATGATTTAAATATTGAACTCACCGCAGCATCTGAAATTACATGGACGGATGCAATAGTACTTGCTACAATGATGCAATTCTGCGGAGAAAGTTTCCTGTTTAATACTCGGGACGAAAATAAGCATATATATTATATTATATTTTTTATTTATATATTATATTAATACATCGAAATTTATTGCATTCTTTTTAATCCTTTTGTTGGGAATTCGACACACCGCACACGCATTTCGATCATACTGTCATTGAAGTCCGGCATAGAGGGTCCACCTGTCACGATTCGCGGAGATACAACTCAAACTGTGCAAGGTGAAATTATTGTGCAAGACCCATTTTATTCGTCTTACAGTCAAGTCTATTAAAGGTTATCTATAAGCATCACATCACAGCCGCGGAGCCTTCACACAAAATAACTGGCAATGTGCAATAAATAATATATATATATAGATGTTTATATCTTTTTAAATAAAAAGAGTACCCATACATAACACATAACAACGGCAATGTGGTTGAGTTGCAAGTGGAGGTGAACTCAACTCACTTAGACCGGTTTTATTATTAGGCTCAATGGTTAAACGCTTAACTTAAATGTTTAAGAGCAAAGAAAGAAATTAAATGAAAAAAATACCTATAATTAAATAAGCGTGTTTGTATTGTAGAGATCGGGCGTATGATCGGTATGAAAAGCGAAAGCATGTCACGTCTTGCGATTAAGATTCTTTAGCTCTAACAATTATGAAAAATTCGTCGATAGTGGACAGCGGGTGACAGGGTGACGTAAAATAGAGACGGAGACCAAGATGGAGATGGATAGTTTACTTTTATTTATTTTGTTGACTTTATAGATCGATATGTTTATGTATGTAATTGTAATTTTAATTGTTATATATTGTAGCTTTTTATCCGAGGGAAAGTGGGGACAACTCGATCTAATGACTTCATAAAATGTGACGTATTTACACGGTTATTTATCTACAAGCTACTAATTTCAATTATATTATTATTAAGCAACGTTATTTTGATAGTTATTTTCTCACAGTTGCTACATTTTTTTATTGCATTTTTCTTTGTAATTTTCTACCAACTGATATAATTTTTGTGCTTGTCTATATGCGGAAAAAAAAACTGAGAAATTACTTGAATCTCAAGAAAATCATTTATTGATAAGTTATTAAAAAAATTAAAAAATCTAAAATTAAAATTGAGGCAAAATATGAGACTAAATTCAAGATAATTTTGGCTTCTTTTTTCTATTGACTTGTGTCTAATCTTCAATAATAAATTTTATCTTATTTTTCATCTTAAATTTTATCTTGTTTTTAATCTTAATTTTTGTCTTGAATTCCATCTTGATAATTTTTTAACTTCCTGCTAAGAAAATTTTAAATTTTCAAAAGTCGGGAAGTTATTGTTTTCACCCCGTTTTTCGAAAATCGAGTTTTCATCAGATCTCGACGTTTTGAGGTCCTAGGAAGCTTTCCTATTTCCGCGGTGACGTCACTGCGTGTGTGTGTGTGTGTGTGTGTGTGTGTGTGTGTGTGTGTGTGTGTGTGTGTATGTATGTATGTAAATCTCGCATAACTTTTGAACGGATCATCCGATTCGACCGAAATAAGCGGCGTTCTGAAGAGTTCTTTTGCCCCTAGAATTCTGATACTAATTTTTAGAATTTGAGTCGACCGATTTTAAGAAATCTCAAAAATAAAATTTCTAAAATTCGTTTTTTTGAAATATCTTTTAAACGGCTAAACCGATCAATTCTAAAAACTAATCAGCTCTTAACCTCAAAAAACCACGTCGATTGCCACCAGCCCGGTCAAAATCGGTTGATTTGTTCGTGAGATATCGTTGTCGAAAAAAATTGAAAAAAATGTTTTTTTCAGAATTTCTATGAAATTTTCAGCCTGACCAGTTTACGTTTAAAAATTTTCAAAGAACTCAAAATACTGCGTTGGATGCCGTAAACCGCGAGAAAATCGGTTAATTCATTCAAAAGTTATTGCGGTTTGAAAATTCAAAAAATGGTGTTCTATAAAACTTCCATTAGCCTTTTGAGCTCGAAGAGCTTAAAAAATAAGTGAATTGTTGAGCACTTAGATATGGAGGTAGCGGGAAGTTGCAGGTATGGCCTTTAGGGTCAACCGTTTTCCTAATTTTTTTTCTTGACAATCGAACATAATAGATTTTTATTTTTGGAATAAATGGAATTTTTCAAACAAATAAATTATCCCCACCACCCCAAAATTATAACCCTGATAATAACAATAATGATCGATATATCATCTCACATTTGATGACTTTTTTCTTATTAACTTTAGTGACATCAGATGTTTTTGTCACCACGAATATTTATAAAGAGTGAATTATTAATTTTGAGCTTACAATTGTCGCTAAATTTACGGAATGACTTAACAAGGATATCCCTTTGAGTCACCAATTATGATTAGTTTTTTCCATGAAGGAATATTTTTTTTATCAATCAGTCGTTTATTAGGATTATCATAATCTAAGAGCAATTATTAAATTAATAACCACCCAAGGAAATTTAATAATTTACTGAATAATGTATGTTGTATTACATCATTTCATTACTTGGTAAAGCAGCCTTGACAATGCATCTCGTTGATGAGATATACTAATTTATTATTCATTGTAATTAATGCATTATATTATTTAATCTCCAATAAAATATACAATTATACACTAATTCTATTCTAGACGTCACAGTTTGACTTAAAAGTTACATTAAGTCTTATTATTCTATACACTTCTCGATAACAAACCTGATATAAATTTAACACTTGACTGATCCCTTTAAGAGCTTAATTAAAACTCCACCAATCATATTTTTTTATTACAACCCAAGTATTCACCAAAATAATTAAAAAAAATTAAATTTTGTCTCTTGAAGGATTAAAATGTGTGGATAATTTTTTATGATTGTTTAAAAACGTAAAATTATTAAAAAAATTTTTTTTTTTTTTAAATTCAATATGATGTTAAATTGTCGGTATTACGGAAATTAAAATAATGAACTAAGTTTTTTATAATTATTAATTATTACAAAGATAAAAGCTTAATTATAAATTAAAATCAATGTTATCACATGTGGCAAGAAAATATTTATAAAAAATTGCATTCATTGCTTTTTTTTTAATTTTCACGTGGAATGTTTTTCTTAATTTCATTTATTAAAAATTGTCAGATGTCAGCTAATTTCAGTATGAAATTTTTTGAGTAAATGATTTTTTTTAATTTTTATTTTGCCGTAACTAAACTTTTTAATTAAGAAAAAAAAAGAAAAAGAAATGTTGGAGATCATATTTTTTATTACGGATTTTCCCATTATTAAAATTTTCCAGTCGACTGACAGAAAAAAATTTTTCTCCATGCGCTCTTATGTCACTACTACCACAATTTATACATCGAAAGTGAAGAAGAAAATTAACGTCATAATAAACCCGCTACTCAGATTAAAATGGAAAGTAAAGTATATCCTCGGGCTTCCGTGACTTTAAAATATCGATATTAGCTGTTAAAACAGCCCGGAGCTTTTATTTTGATCTGCGTGAAACTCCACCCACTTAAAGTGTATGATCGTCACCATCAATGTGCGTAATAATCATTAACAAAAAATATAAAAAACAATTTGTGTGACGTGTTAAGTTGGATATAAAAAAACATTAACCTGACAGATTAATTTTTTCAACTGTAATTGCCGTATTCGAAGACCGAAGATTTCATTTAATAGCTCCTTGGTAGAAGTGGGGTTGCCCATTACGAAATAGTCAGGTCTAAAAAAGCCATTAATCTATGATTAACAATACACCGGCAATGTGTTATTGGTTTAAAAAAATGTAAAACATTAAGCGGCATTGTAGTTTTTTTTTTAGCTTGCGAGTCAATACAATCTTTTAGCCTCCTTTGTGTTAAATAAATGTAAGCCAAGAAATGGTATGATCGGTTTACTTCCTTTTAAGTCTCAACGCATTGCCGCCGGGCAATAACATAAGAGAGATCCACTTGTTTTTTACCACAATGGATTGTTTTATAAATAAAAAATAGGATTAAATAAAAAATAAAACGGTGTCTATGAAACTCTAATGTTTGTATTTAACAAACGCACACTTATCAGAAGTGACCGCACAACAATTGCCACGCGGTTTATAAAAAATGACAACTGCAATTCCAATTATGGGATTAATATTTCACAATTAGTATAGTTCCCGCGATAAAGACAGAGGTTTTAATTCAAACCCATTAATCTTTCAAATTGTAAATCTGAATTCGTAAATTCACCCACGCTACAAATAATCCTTAATTGTTGTGCTCGTGAGGCCGTATTACTATTATATTAATTATTCATAGGACATATAATACATAGTATGACTGGTTTATATCAGTATTAGTTTTAGATTCCTTTTACTTGGAACACGGGAATGGCGTGGTCATCATACGCCTGTACTGATGGAATAAATTTCTGTTGCACCAGATCGCCGGGAGCGGTTAGTTCTGATGACCGCGTATAGTATCCTGACTTTTCTTCAATATTTTTCATCGGTGTATTATGTATACGGCTATCGCGCTAGTTGGAACCAATTTATCAATCAGTTTATTTTGTGGTTATGTATGGATGGATGGATGGATAGATAGATGAAATTTACTGTTATTTCGAGCCAATTAAATTAAGAGTTAATACTCGTTTCAACACTTACTTGTATCTATAGAAATCGATTATTAAAGTCTTATCTGACGGGTTAAAAAAGATTTATTGCAAACTAATGAACAGTCTTTGTAGTAATATTTTTTTATGATAATGATATTAATTTAACTTTTAATATTTTTTTCAATTCTTGTTCCTGACCGGACTATTATTATTATTAAAAAAAAAAAAAAAAAAAATATTTACAATTTTTAGGTTCAAAAAAATTGTTCTTTACCGCACACAGTAAAAATTTTTCGCCATTGCGTCAAAAGAATTTTGTGTAAAATATATTAAGCGTTTATCTGTGAGTTACACAAAATTTCTTATTGAGTATTTTTTCAAAAGTAAAATAATATTCTTTTCACTTGAAAAATTTTTTTCTGAGGCTTACTTGAGACCAAGTATCCTTCCGTATTTTAAGTACAGAGAAAAGATATTTGAATGATAACAATCATTGAAGACTTTTGAACAATTTTTATAAAGTTCCAGTCGATACCACTCAACTTATTAACGAAAATATGATCAAATAAAAATAATAGAACTAAATTCTGAGATCTGAATGCTAAAAATTGAACAAAAACTGATTTTTAAATTTTTCAATTTCGAAAGATTGATTACTGAATGACGAGAGTTCAAAAACCGGCTAAAAAAATGGTTGATATTAAGTCGATATGTTCACACCAATGATTGTTTCAGCATAGAAAAAACTATTTTTTCATTTCAAATAAACAAAGCGTGTATTATCAAAAAGAATTTATTATAATTCTAGAAATAAAATCATACACAGTAAAAAACTTTGCGTCAAAAAATTTTGTGTTGAAATTTTTTATGTTAAATATTTAACACTTATATATAATTTACATATAAAAGTGTTAAATGTTTAACACAAAAATTTTTAACACTAAGTTTTTTGACGCAATGACGCAAAATTTTTTACTGTGTATAAAAATTTTTGAAAATGATCAAATGAGTAATCGACGGTACTTTAGTAAAACCTCGTATCTCTCATTTAAAATACATAGAAGATACATGGTTTTACCAAAGTACCGTCGTAATGCGAAGCATTCATTTTCATTTCAAAAATATCTTTATTTATGTATTTAAAGTCCATGGTAGAGTTACATGAGTTTTATTTTTTTTAATAGTTGTCCCTATCCGTAGATTTAAACAAATGTTTGGTTTTATAGATTATGTTTATGTATTGCTTACAAGCGATGTACTAAAAGTTATCATGGAAAAATTTTTAAAAACCACTTGATTTATCGATATGATGCGAAGCTCAATTGTTTTCGAACTTTTATACTTAATTTACGACTTAAGCAAAAACTGAGAGTGACTTTTCGCTATCTATCGATCATTATGGAACTATTTAACTCATAGGTAAAATTTAAAAAGAGATTTTGTAATTTTTCTTTTATTTTTTTTGTATAGTGTCATAATGAAATATATGACACACTTAGTGTTTTTAATTAAAAATAAATTTATTAAAACGTTATTTTAAACTGTTTAACAGTGTAGATAGTAATTTTTTATAAGAATGAATGCAATTTCTAATTTGTAATTTATATGTAAGCTATTAAATTCATTTCATCAAAGCACTGAAGACAATAAAATAAAGAAGAAACAAACGATTATCCACGATCGTCACGATCGTTATCATTGAAGCTATTTATCCTTGTTCAAAACTGATGTGATGATTTGATATATTCAATGGTAATAGTTAATTATCCCATCAGTTTGTAATAAATCAAGTAATTGCAGTTATTAATGTTATCATACTCAGAAATGCATTAAATATTAACAGATGCAAATAAAGTGTTTATACAACTTTAATGGCGTTATTGTCATGAGCACGAGGAATGTTCATGAAGATGCATAGAAATTTAGAGGAAACGAGAAACAGCCGAAGGATGGTAGTTGCGCGCGGTAGTGTGGGTCATACACGCGTAAAGATATTATCGTTTTGCTCTTTATATTATTTTTATTGTGTATGAATAGCTATTAAATAAGTCTGTTTACGATTTTTTGTTTATATATACAGATATATATTATATATATATTAATTTTAATTAACTTACTAAAATGGAATTATGAATTATTAATAAATAAAGTTGTTAACTTCATAAATTACATCGAGTTTTTAGGATCTAAAACAGAGAAAGGAAGTTTATAATAAAAGTTGTTGACAAATTGTTTTAACGCATTTTAACCCGGTGATTGAGTATCTAAACTGGACACACTAGTTTATGAATTTCATGATCGCTTTAATGAGGTGTAAATTGCTGTATAATTGCCTGTTCAAAGGGGTTGTACTTGTTACCGATACTTTTTATCTATTACGTAAATTGAAAATATTTATAAAAGTAATTATCTACGAATTGAGTTCATATCATTATTAATTATCATTCAATCCAGCTAATGACTATCAAAAAATTACAATCGGTATTCAGTCTAGTTAATTATTCTGTCTGAGTTTAAATAATTATTATTTTTTGCCGATCCTCATAACTTGGACGTTAATTAGCTTTGAATAAGTAGAAAGCACTGACCAAATTCAGATCTCACGCCAATGCTTCGATCGACACTTCCTAATAGATCCAAAAGCAGGTAGTTCAATTAATTAAGTTATTACTGTGCAGGAAACATGCTTATTTTAATGTTATTGTTAAGTAATGATAGTTATTGATTTATTTACGAAAAATAAAAAAAATAACTTTAAAAAAATTTTTTTTTTATTTTGGAAAAATTAATCAAATAAAATTGTTTTTATAATTCTAATTAGGATAGGTTTACGAGTACTGTTTTTTATCATTGATGTCAATGCTTAACTTTTGGATTGACATTTCAAATTTAGGCATTTCGTTGAATACATCCACTAATATTTATTCAGAAGTTAAACTGAAGAAAAATTGAACTTAATTCAAAAGAAAAAATTTAAAACCAAGAAAGTTATTTCGAAAAATTTGCATTGGATCAAGCAGAAAAGATTTTGAAGAAAATAAAATTAACGAAAACTAAGAACAATTTTTTTATTTTTTAAAAAACTTTTCTGCTTGATTCAAAATATCCAAATTCGTACAAATGATTTTTTCGGTTTGAGATTTTTTGTCTTAAATCAAGTTCATTTTTTACGAGCGTATTAATAATTCTTATACAGAAATCTATCGACTGGATTTGAATTTTCTTATTTTTTTTATTATTATAAATAATCAACGAATTTCACCGAATTAATATTTAACAGAATTTTATTTAATTATCAATAATTATTCGATAAAATTTACTGTTAATAATTAAAAGAATAAATAAAGATAAATAATTTAAAAAATTTTTTATTGATTAGTAAATAACAAAAATAATAATTAAGGTGCAAAAAAATTACAGTAATTAGTTACTAAGGTTTGAATTATTGAAACGATTAAGAAAAAAAAAATTCGGTACCCTACAAACTTCTCTAGCAACCCTTACTTAAGTTAAGAGAAATAAAAATATAAATCTTAATGTTATTTTAAAATGTATTATCGCTATGGATTATATTATTACTCATTGACTTTCTACCTCGACGAGAATAATACACCTCACCCTATTACATAAAATCATCGCCCAAAAGTGGCGTATGAGAACTTTTATCTTCTTTTATGTTCCATTCTATCTTAAAGAGTCATTGAGTTTAAAAGCCTTTGTGGCACTCGCGAGAACTGCCACAAGCAAGATAACTCAACACATAGAAGCCTCTCATTCAAGCGAGTGTGTGCAGATTTTAGCAACAAATACGTACACACGTGTCCACAAAAATGTACCTGGTGACATACAGTTAAGGAAGGAGAAGAAGAAAACGAAGAAAAAGAAGAAGGTAAGTATGGCAAAAGTAATTCTGGGCCACAGACAACGATCTGGGGACTAAAATGTAAGTAGAGACCCCACCCCACTTAGGATCGCGATCATTCGGTCCCTCTCAGCGGCCCCTCGTTGTAAAAAGACACGTACGGGAGGATTACTTTGGCGCTCGTTGTTCGATCCACACCAAGACAAACACTAGGTAACCCGCTATTCCTCGAGATTCAGTACCGATCGTCCACTCAAACTTAATAGACCTTAATTATCTTCATTTTTTATTTCATTCAATTTCTTTTTTATTTACTTATTTGCTTTTGTTTTCTTTATCTTCACAAGTGTTTTATTGCAGTGAATTCATTTGGTGAAAAAAATAGTAATTAAGAGTGTGGAATACTCTCAATTTACAATGAGAGGCTTAATTCTGCCCTTGCTAGGGCTTCTCGCCCTTGGATGTGCTTCAAGTACGTATAAGACCTTTCGATAATCACAATTATTTTTTTTAATGTTTATCACGGTAGTTTATCAAATGGAAGAGGTAAACAACATGATACATAGATTTTAATAATTTTAAATTAATAAGGTGACGAGTCGTTATTATAAACAGATATTACAGCATCATATTTATTGATTGGCTTTAAGTAATAAAACATATTCAATTATAATCAATTTTTTTATCATCAAAGTCTTAAGAAACATTTTAAATTGAAATCAAGTCCTAAAAAAAAGTATTTTACATAAAATGAAAAGTAATATAAATTAAAAAAAAATCATAGAGAGATTATCAATGGATTACATTAATAAAATTAGAAGACATAAAAATATTGTGATAAATAGATATGAATACAATATTAAAAATAAACTTAAAAATTCAATTGAATAGGAGACAAAAAAATTTGTTGAAATACTTATCGACATTAAAAATTTTAGATTTTTTTCAGTTCAAATGGTTTAAAAAGAACTTTTAAATCATTTATTGTCTGAAAAAAATAGTTTAAAAATTTTACAACAATTATTTTTATATTTATGTAGTTACTAATTAAATGAAAAAAAGATTTTTTAGAAATAAGTACTGACAACTAAAAACTTTAATTATAAACGTTTAGTACTGATGAAGCTATGCGTATAAAATGAATGTAAATAAATATAGAATAAGTTATTGCATAGGTCAAGAGTAGATGATGATGTCAACGGTAGAAAAGTCTTAGCTTATATACATTTATTGAACGACTCATGATGCGAAGAAGCATCAGAGAGTGCTTTACGATCGAAAAATTTGTTTTTACAATTATTATTATTATTATTATTATTGAAGTATTATTAACAAAAATAGTCGATGTCATAATATTGTTGTAGTTAAAAATGTGTAAATCAATTTTTCAGAGTGTCCTGTCCAACGAATGTCTCCGGGCAGGGAGATCTTGTGCTACACCTCAACTTTCGATTTTAAGCAACTCGAGGATTCCATATGCAGGTGTACGACTCTTGTGCATCAAGGTCATGATCTTCAAGATCTTACGACTACTGGTAAGTTTACTGACAGTTGTAGTTTAAAAAACGCTTAATGAAAAAATTCGGTCGTAATTGGGAAGTTTAAATTCATTTTTTGAACGTAAAAGTGCCTGTTATAATTATTTCTCCGGGGAATTATGCAATTTGTGTGTCCTTGCACTTGTAACAGAATGTCAGATGTAGAATTGTGGAAACATTTGATAGTTAATCTATTTGTTCATTCGTCAAAATTTATTTTATTCATCAAGCCAAGATAAAATGTACGAACATGCATACATACACTGTAAGAGATTTGCGGAGTGAATGACTTTTAATAGATTTAATCCCTTCAGAGTTAAATACGCTCCGAGAAGGATTTTATTTATTTTGTTGATAAAAAAAAACTCTGCGGAGTAAATTCTTTTTTTCTTATTATTATTATTATTATTAAAAAAAAAAATTGCAAAATAGTATTTATCCGTTTAAAATATATAAAGTGTATACTGAGAGCTTTTTAAAATTAATATAATTTTTTCCTTTAATTTGATTTAACCAATAAAATTTAATAATGTTAAGAAAAAAACATAGTATCAATATTTTTTTTCAATTTTTACAAGTAGCGTTTTTTGATAAATTTCCTCACTAATAATTTATTAGTCAAAAAATTTCCATATTTTAGTCAATTCCAGTAAAATTAAAATAATTGATGTTGATAATTTATTATTTATAAGGTGTCATGTTAGAATTTACCAACAAGGCTTAAGAACAAAATAATCTTAATGAAAATTTGGTTTAATATTCCAAAAAATTCAAATTTGAAAAAACGCAATTAATACTCACAAACTTAAACTTTAGATAAATTGTTTAAAGTATTTGCTAGTAATTTGGTATATAAAACTTTTTTCGGCTAAATAAAAATTTATTTTAGTCTAAAAACTCCATATACGGATAAAACTTCAAATTTTCTCCGTATGTGGGGTATTTTCTTCCTTAACTTTGGTACTCCGAGTGAAGATTCACTCCGAATTCGATCCAGATTTTTCACAGTACAATATATAGATATGCACCTACAGAGATAAGTAACATCTATGTCTATGCTTGATTAACAAAATTTTTTTACTATATAGATGAAATTATTTAATTACATAAAATTTTGTAGTTCTGTTACTTAAAAAGAGTTACTTTTAAATTAAATTAAAATCTTATAAACTAAAGACAGGCTGATGTACAAAGTTGATTTAAACTTACAATTTCATTATCAACATGTATATTGCAATTGCTAATAATTACAATTTATTAATGATAAGTACCAGTTCTGTAGTCAATGAATTTTTTTTTCTGAGTATGATGATTTAAGATTTTCCGATAAAATGTTAAATAATTTGACAGTCACCACTCAACAATTATTAAAAGCTATGCTTTTATAAAATTTTGGTAGGCATATTACTCTAGCTCTCGTTTTACCTTGGATCATAACGTACGATTTCTTACATCTATTGTAATGCTAACATAGACTCAATAGTAAAGAAAAAAGCGGCTAACTTTTTGCATCAATTCCTCAAATCTAATTAAAAATTATCGTACGGATTATATGACTTGAAAATCCACTTTTCCTTTCAACAATCAGTTATTTCAATGAAAAAGTAAATAAAATCAAATTTATGTCAACTAAACCCGATGCTTTCGAGCACTAACTAAAAAAACTTCTTTTACTCCGAAGCACTTCAAGATTCCTTTAAATTAATTAAGATTTCTCAAATCGTATCAACGAAATAATTAACCAGCGTTTAATTTCCACACCTTCGCCGCTCCAGCAAAATACCGTCCAACAAAAAATCACGGACAACAACAACAACAACAACAGGAAATCAACCGATTACGATTACAAGATCACCGCGAACCTCAATGAATTATTATATTACTACATCTTTAAACTACTGAGCCGCAAAAAACTACTTCCAGCATAAACATTTATCCAAGATAATTAACCCATATCAATAACAAATTAATAAACGTTAATCCCAAAATTAATTAAGAGTTCTTCAACAAGATACGTTCTTCATATAGTTAAATCTTATATTAATTAACCGCGGAAGAAAGAGTTTATTCGAAAGTAAACGTGAAAAAGTTTAAAGACCCGAAGACTCCCTAGACGGTGTAGGATAGTATAAATTACCAGTGAAGTAAATAATTATTTTTTTTTGGTAACCTCACGGTTGGAATAATTTCCCGCTCAATTTTAGCGTGCATATCGAACATAGTTCTCGCCGTTAACCATCGAGAAAACTTGCGTGCATCAAAACCTTTTAAAGCTTATCCAACCACGCTTATACCGGTTCAGTTAAATTAATCATCATAATCATAATCACAATCATAATTATTATTGTTATTTATGATTATACATGCGATACGGATCGTAAAGCTCCCCTGAGGGATTAACAAGTTGACTTTCGCTTTCGGTTGACCAAGCGATCGTCGGGGAATTGTATCAAGAGTTCAGCATCTTGCATCTTAAAGTTAAGTTAAATCTCAAGTTGCCGTTATGTTACGTTACGTTACGTTAGGTACACTGTCTTATGTCTCGTGGTTTACTTATTCTTAATCCTCCATATCAGCTGAATGTCGATCTACGTATAAGGAATTTCCCTGCCCCGCCCCGGCCAAGCATCTCAGGATACATGTATGAGATCGTGATTAATTGCGTAAATCCAAATCAATACAAAAAGTGAGTTTTGGCGATGCATTTATAAATTTATAAGCATCGCATTATAAACTTACCATGTAACATAACATATTATAACGATGTAACGTGTTTTTGTTGGGAAATATATCTGCCACTCCCTTTTATTTATTTATTTATTTATAGGTGCTGGTAGGTACTACCGATATTAACCGAGCTACCGGTCGTAACAATGACAAAGTGGATTTTTAAAGGCGATACGTCAAAGTTTTACTTAATCGTCCCGGTCACTCTGTTTCAATTAACCGATTTTATTTATTGGCTTTAGTACTAAGAAAATTATAAGACAATCACCGGGTAAAATTGCTTACAAGACCGGTTACCATTTGCGGTGCATTGTTTCGGATTTATGCGGTGCCTTTTTATGCAATTAATAGTATCGATTGATTTATTTAGATTAAGATCCAGATTTAGATAGAAATATTGTGGGAGATAAAGTTGTTATAAGTATACTTAGTTACTGAACTTGATTTGGGATTAAGTGTTGAGTGTTTATAAGTTGTTGTTAATGACTTCGTTTGCTCGGGTTCTGTTACTTATGTGAACCAACAGGCTAATACAATTTATTATTATACATTTTTACCTCCTGCTTCACGCTAAATAAATTCTAGTTAATAATTTATTCAACATAAACATGTCAGTCTTGTGGTCTTTTAAAGTGCGAGAATATTGAATGTATATTTATCGAATGTCCATCTTATAATACAGTGAGACATCTATTATCAATAATTATTAATGACCTGCTGTTATGTAACACTTATAGCACTTTTCAATAATCTAACTTGTTGTAGATGTAAATCTATTTTGCATGACTCATAATGCGAAGCATCAGAGAGTTTTTTACGATCGAAAAATTTTTTTCGCCTCATTTTGGTAACTATTTTTATTATTCAATCCTTGTTAGTTCACAGAATCAAGATATTTTGGATACTATTGTCAAGATAATTTAATGGAGATTGTTGAAAAACATTTTATTTTGTTTAAGACTTTTTCCATAAAAATTTCTTCCATGAGGTCTATTTTCTGAAAATATAGTTCCAAAGATCAGAAAAATACCTCAATTACAAGTTTACAAACATGTACAGTAGCGCTAAAAAGTATTTTGACAGTATTATGCGTTAGTTTTTTTCAACAATATCAAAATACTTTGGAGCCACCATTTTCCTAATATTTAAAAAATTAAACTTTCTTTTGTTACGAACTAGGACCACTTTGACACTATTCTGTAGATTATTCAAAAGCTGTTAAAAAAATAAATAAAGGATTATTGTGTTTCATATTTATATTTAATTAAACCATTAAATATATTTGCCAAAATACTTTTGAACGCTACCGTATGTCACATTCTATGTTTGTAAAGATGGACCATCTTATGAACTCCGCCGTCCATCTTACAGCATCAAACAAATTTTATTTTATTTAAGACTTTTTCCACAAAAATTTCTTCCATTTTTATTTTCTGTTCAAAAATTTATTAAGTGTAATAGAAACGGAAAAAAACATTAAAATAGTTCAAAAAATTTTCTAGTCTGTTATGTGTAAATTCCTAAAAACACTGTAACTTGCAAAAAAATCCATTAATTAAGTCAAATTTCTTTTTTGAAAAATTCTTTGAAAGAATTGTAAGTCACCAAATGGGAATGGCTAGGTAACAGAGTCGTTTATTTGTAGTTAATAAAATTAAACAAAAGCCGAAGGACTGTATATCTATATATATTGAGTACATTTGCCCTACTAGAGGCACATGCGCATTATCATCCTATTTCAGCAGTTAGATTTTTTTTTTACATTCGCCTTATTTCATTATTATTTCATAATAATGAATCGTGCACTTTTACATTTTCCAAATTTTTTAAATATTGTAGCAATTGTTTTTTTAACTGAAAATTTTGTATTGAAAGAATAATATTACCCATTTTTATACTATAAAATAGAATAAAAATATATTTTTACTATAAACCCCTCTGTTCTCAGATTTTATATTTAATTTTAATGAACAGGATTTAAATACAAAAAAATTTATATGCATTGATTGAATAAAATTTTTTCATTTGAACTGTAATAATAATAATTGTTCGATGATCAGTGAATTATTAAAATGAAATTCTATTTTTTCTATCACCGATTTGATTTTTTAGTTATATCATCACTGCGATATGATAATTTTTTACGTCTGTCGAAAGTATCGACACAATCCAGCATTGACCGACATTATTAATGATTGCTCGGAATCTAATCAAGCAAAAAAATTTTAGTTAGAGCAACTAATTAACAACAAAAAAGCAAAAAATTTAACCACAAATAAATTGAATAATGACCGAGATACTGATGATCAATCCTGGAAGAGTCGATGTTACATTGACAAACCTTAATTTTTCATTTGAAACCAATTCAAATCAATCAAATGTACTGACGGTCTTTTATTTCTTCAACAATCTTTATTTTCATTGAATTAAATATTTATTAACTTTAAAATAGCCATTCGTTTTAGATAAAAAAATTATCAATTCACAAATAAATAATAAAAGTGTATTTTACTATTCAAACTCTAATACCAAGCAATTTTTAATTTTTTAAATAAACAAACATCTGAATGCAAAATTGTTCGCATATTCAAATGTGAAATTTTAAAATAGTATAACAAAATATTAACCAAATTTTGGAGCATATTTATTCATTTAACACTATCTGCATTTTACATTTACAGTTTATAGTATAAATATATTTGCTCTGTACAATGATCAAGAATTTTGACTTCTGACGGTAAAGATCAATTATTCCATTTTATTGAAATTAATTAAATTAAATTTTAATTATTAAAGGTTTGACTACACCTAAAGTAATTAAGCTGATTAGCGAAGTCGTTTCCAGTTCTGAAGATCTTGTTTTTAAGGCCATTCTTGATGTAAGCTCTTCTTGAGGATTATTCAATAGTCAGTTCTATTTCCGTAGTTTCGCTGGCACAAGCAATTTGACTTCATTGACAATTTCTAAGTTATCTATATACGTATATATATATATACTATGAGTTTGTTGAAATTATAAATCAAATTTGATAAAAATAATTGTTTAAATATTTTATGATTAATGGTAGTAGAATTTATAATATTCATGTCAAAACAATAAGAATTTGTAAGTTTCGACACTAAAAATTTTTCAATTTGTACACGGAAAAAAGTAAACTGTAATAAATAACAGTCGATTTATAATAAGTAGTGATCAACTGCTAAAAATTACCATTTCAAACAGTAAAATCGTGATTTTACTATTCACTTTATAATATTTATCATTTAAACGTTACAATTTACTCTTTACATGGAAGAAAATACTATTTCAAACAGTAATATTCGCTATGTAAATGTCTAAAATGTTAAAGTATAATAATTAAGAATTCAGACTTTGATATTTATCATTTCGTACCTAAAAAATGATGTTATGATATGTAAAAAGTATAAAATAAAGTTAGTAAATTTCTAATACAAGCAACTTCAATATTTACAAAGTAAAATGGTAAATTTTAAACGCAACGCTAAAAATCAAACTGTAATTATTGACTTGTTCGGACTGATAAAATGTATATTTTAAAAGTATAATTTTTATTGTTTCAAACGTTAATTTCTCCCAGAGTGAGACCCCCTTCTCTTTCATCTGAGTTCCCCTTCTCCTCATAATATCGACTATATATTGAAATGGAAATTTTTACTGTTTGAAACTGTAATTTTTAAAGATGAAAGAGTCGTTATTTACTATAGTGACAGCTACTAATCACTTATTTTGGATATTAAATTATAAATTGTGGCTTTTATACTTTCTACATTAACCCGAGTCGAAATTTAAGTCGTAGATTCAACGTTTTAAACGTTCAAATCGTAAATTCGACGTATTGAACGTTGAAAACGTAAGTTCAACGTATTGAACGTAAAAAATATAGATTCAACTGTTTTAAAAAAAATATAATTGGATCATATATTTTTTTTAAAACAGTTGAATCTATATTTTTTACGTTCAATACGTTCAAATTACGATTTCAACGTTCAATACGTTCAAATTACGATTTCAACGTCCAATACGTTGAACTTACGTTTTCAACGTTCAATACGTCGAATTTACGATTTGAACGTTTAAAACGTTGAATCTACGACTTAAATTTCGACTCGGGAAGTTCTGTAATATTTATATTTTGGCCACCCCGATGTCCGCTTTACTGTTTGAAACTATAAAAATTAACCGGAATCCGAGTGAATATTACAGTTGACTTTTTTCCGTGTAGAAATTAAAAAAATTAATGTCCTTAGTCCAATTTTTTAAAATTTAATTACCAAATATCAATTTATCTTTTATTTTTTTATAATTACTCGTTACCATTCCGTTACAATCTACAATAAAAGATAAATTAGTTTTAACTGTTTACGTTACGGACGATAAAGTTATAAATAAAATCGAGATCAAGTATCAAGATCATTATTTTACCACATTTTTTATACAGTTGCAGAAACCGGATTTCATCAATAAAATTTAAAATTTTAAACAATCCCGCGAAATTGACATCAGAATGCCGATCTCGAAACTCCAAGCACATATATTATTATTACACGTGATATGTGTGAAATTGGTATTACATTTAATTACATGTGTTTGCATGTAAGTGAAGAGCAAGTGATAATTTGGAGCACTTGTTCTTTTTATTTCACTGCACAGACACGTTTAGTTTTATTTCTCGAGCTCAGCGATGCTTGATCCTGATGATAATGATAATTTACCGAGACGAGGTCGCCGCCTTATATTCAATATTATTCAATCGACATCTTTCTTTTATTTACTTTCATGTTTAGAGTTTAATTCGTGTCTGTTCTTAAGGCCGTTTAACATTAACACCATACAAGTTATACTACAAAGTATAATTAATAATCACTTACTCACTTTTACTCTCGATTTTTTTACTGTATTACAAACATGTTGGCATTGAACCCGACGTGATGAGAGTATTAGATATGTCATTACCATTACAATTACAATATACAATGTATATTGATGTTCCTTCGACATGGTATGTTATGAACAATCGCTATTATAATTAGATTTATTTAAATTGTATATTATAGACAAGTATTATAACTTGGAACGATGACATTTAACATGAGTATTATTTAATTGTATGACATCAGGGCTTGGTTTTATTCATCAATAACGTACTGCAATAATAAAGATCTACTTGCGCGGAGAAAGTTCACAAAAATCAAATTTTTTAGGAATAAATTAATTTGTAAGCTTCAAAAATGAAAATTTTTTAATTGTTCATTGAGATGTTTATGATAATGTTTTTCAAAAAATTCAAAAAAAAATTTTTTTTGTCAATTTTTGAGTTATGATTTATAAAAAACCTATTAAAAATTGGAAAAATACACGGAAAAAAGTAAACTGTAATAAATAATAGTCGATTTATAATAAATAATGATCAGCTGGAAAAAATTACCATTTCAAATAGTAAAATCGTGATTTTAACAATTACTCTATAATATTTATCATTTAAATGCTACAATTTATTATTTAGATGGAAGAAAATACTTTTTCAAACAGTAATATTCTCTATGTGAAAGTCGAAAATGTTAAAGTATAATAATTAAGAATTTTGACTTTGATATTTATCATTTCGTATCGAAAAAATGATCGCATGATATGTAAAAAATATAAACTACAGTTACTAAATTTTCTATACAAGCAACGTCAATATTTACAAAGTAAAATGGTAAATTTTAAACGCAACGCTAAAAATCAAACTATAATTATTGATTTGCTAGGACTGGTAAAATATATATTTTAAGAGTAGAATTTTTACTGTTTCAAATGTTAAATTTTCCGAGAGTGAGTCTTTCCCCTTCTCCTCATAGTATAGACTATATATTGAATCGGAAATTTTTACTGTTTGAAACTGTAATTTTTAAAGATGAGAGAGTCGTTATTTACTATAATGACAGCTACTAATCACATTTTCGATATTAAATTATAAATTGTGGCTTTTACACTTTCTATATTAAATTTTGTGATATTTACATTTGTGCCACCCCAATGTCCGCTGTACTGTTTGAAACTTTAAAAAGCCATTCGGCAGCCGAAATGGAAGTAGATTTTTCAAATAAAGAAAATTGATTTTTAATAAAATAATATAATAACACTAATAATGTATAACTTAATTTATGAATTAAAAACAAAATTCAATAATAAATTTAAAACTATTTAGAACAAATTTTGGAAAAAAAATTAACTTTTGAAGAAAAAGTTTCTCAAAGAATTGCAAAGATTATAAGATTTGAATTATAAATGACCAAATTTTAAATAACTGCTTAGGAACAACAATTTGCAAATCAATCAGATGTTTGAAACCGGATAAAATTTTAATTGAAGAAAACAATATATAGAACTAATTCAGACATATTTACTGACGAATTACCTGAAAACATTACACGAAAGACTAATCATTATCGTAATTATTGAATTTACATCATGATTAAGCTATGATGCAGACAATAATTCTAAAACGGCTGCAACAGTAAAACTGTTTCATTAAACGAACTCTAAAAGGAGTAATATTGAGGCTATTACCACTTCTGAGTAGTGGAAATTGAAGCTTATAAAAAGAGCTTTACGATGCATTTTACCGAATTTTGATATCTTGTCTGATCAGTAATTATATCAAGTTGAAGTAGTAAAAACATCAATTTTTACGATTTTCAAAATTTCAAAATCCTGTCATTTCCAAATTACTCACCCGATTAAGCTCATCTTCGAACTTAACCTTGGTCTTGATCGATAGATAAACCATGTTGAGTTTGAGAAGAATCGGTTATAAATTGAAAACGCTATCGTGCTGACAAGCCGCGTTATATCGTATAAATATATATATATATATATATATATATATATATATATATATATATATATATATATATATATATATATATATATATATATATATATATATATATAAATACATACATATATAAACTTTTGAACTATATACATTTTCTGACTCAGCTCGACAAACTGAGTCAGAAAACGACTAAATTTTTTCAAAGTTGCGCCATGAGGACGGCTGCAATAGTTAGATTTTTATAAAATCTACTAAAAATTAACCGGAATCCGAGTGAATTTTACAGTTCACTTTTTTCCATGTAGGCATTTTAACAAAAATTTATTTTCAATTTTTTTATACATATGTAGTTATTCGAAAAAAAGTTTAATTACCTTGACTTATCTATTTTTTATGATTAAAAAATTTTTTCTTTCATTTCAAAAAAGTCGAAAATTTAAAAAAAAGAGAAAAAAAATTAATTGTTCAAAAAAATGTAATCACGTTGATTTTGATTTTTTATAATTTTTGAAATATTTTTTTTCTTTAATGAGAAAAATGTCGACATTTTCCATTTGTTTTCAATAAAAAAAAATTTGATTAAGAAAAATTTAATCATCTTTAATTTTTATGGTTTAAAAAAATTTTTTTCTTCAATGGAATTTGGCTCCAATAGGATACCTAAAAAAAATCCAATCGTTCAAAAAAATTTAATTACATTATTTTTTCGATTTTTTCAAGCTAGAAATAAGTGAAGCCACAATCTTAGTCACTACTAAATTTCGAAAAGCACTGAATAATAATACCATATTATTAATATGTAGGATACCATCAGTGTAGTTACTTTTACTAGTTAACATTCACGGCAAATTATGGCTATAAAAATTCCAGCATCACACTTATAAATAAATAAATAAATAAAATTATTATTTTTTCAGGTCTTGAAGATCTTCGCAAGTCCTTGGTACAATTAAACCCAGTGCTCCAGTTTGTAATAAGTATAAACGATGCTCGAGGCAGACTAAAGACTTCGGCGGATGCACGTCAAGAAGCTGTCGCACGGATCTTGAGAGTTTTAAATAAAGTAATTTCCATACTTGATGTAGTTCATAAGCTATCCACCGTGTTTATTATAGTGTCGATATGTTTGATGAAACAATAAAAAAAAAAAAAAAAAGAACTTGGCACAATTGAGGGTTTGATAAATGACAATGAAAGTTTGACAGTTGTGTGAAAAAAAGAAGAATACCTGGAGAGAATGTACGAACGAAAGTGCCAAGGCTCTTAACGTTCACTTGTGGTTGTTAGATATCGTTCAATGTTTTTACTTTCTTTAATCTCTCTAACCTCATGGCTATATCGTATACTACTTCTTCGTTCATGCTCTTGCTCAGCTTCCGGCATAAACATAAGTTTAAAATAATTGTATCATTTCGCTTTTTTTCTGCTTCAGGTGGACGGCGTTGAGCTCAACGTAACTGCGGGAACCAAAGAGCGGTTAGTGCATTTCGTTCAAGGGCTGAAGAATGAAATTACCCGGAAGACGTTGAAGAAAAGAATTATTTTGGCTTTGCCGACTAAGTCCGAGCAGCTTGCCAAGCAGTTTGACATTAAGGAACTTTCAAAGTATGATTTTTTTATTTATTTTTTCAATATTAAAATTTATCTTATTTTTTTGTTTTTGTTTTTTAAAATAGAAGAACATATCAAATTTCAAAAATAATTATATAAATATAAAACTTCTTCAGAATGAATTAGTGCCACATTATTGGATTTTTTGCGTCAATTAAGTAGTTAAGCATTTAATTCGTTCCGGGAACTGAGTATTTGCGTATAGGTACAAAATCATTCATAAATATTATTCATTGAATTTTGAGGTTGATTTATTGATTACATTTAAATTTTAATTGGTTAAGGAGTGATAAAATTAATATCAATATAAGGTAAATTTATTTTTAAAAGTTTCTTATTTTTTTACCAACTTTTATGGTGCATCATTCTATTCTTTGTACAGTGACTCGTGAAAAAATTTTTCGATATCGCGAGATTTCATATATTGCCAGATATAAGCTGATCTGATTAGAATATTTTTTTATTATTTCTATACATTTTTTAACATGTCATTTTAAACAAAAATTAGTTTAGTACACGGAGAAAAATTAATTATACTACCTACTATACAAAAATAATAACTCCTACTATCTAAAATGGTAATAAAATTAATTAGTAACAAAATAATAGGTGGTATCATTGACAATTGTAATAGTTACTATTAATAATGGTAACGATTACTATCGAAAATAATAATTGTAATTATTATAAATTATAACTATTACAACCAAAGATGGTAACTGTAACCATCTCAGATTGTAAAAATTCTGAAAGAAAAAATAATATCAATTTAATTAAATCCTTTATTTACATCCATATTTTAGCTAATGTACATTTTTTTCTTTGAAATATTAAAATATTTTAAATTCCCTTCAAAATTTTTTTTTTTGAAAATTTGATTTTTTTGATTTAAAATTTCTTTTTTGAAATTTTAATTTTTTTTTTTAATTTGAATTTTATTGAAAATTTTGATTTTTTTGGAAATTCCAAATTCTTTTTGAAAAATTTGGCGTTGAAAATTGTTTTAAACAAATAAAAATTTATTTTTTTAATATATTAATTTTTTAATATTTTAAATTAATAAATTAATTTTTTTAATATTTTTTACTAGCTTAAGTAGTAGTTATTATTATTACTGATGGTAGCTGCAACCTACAGGTTATATTAGGAATTACGATTTTGATAATAGTAGTAACTAATTAAAATAACAACAGTTCTTATTACTGATTACCATCATACTAGTAGTAGTTACCATCAGGATGGTAAATACTACAATTCAGATAGTTTACTTAATTATTTAAATAATATTTACTACTATCGAATTCAGTTAATAGATTTTAACATAGCTAGATAATAAACTCTACTATAAAATTTTCTCCGTGTAGTTGATTAAAAACATTAATTTGATTTTAGAACTTAACTCTCTTTTAACGAGACAATTCAGTGATCTTAGGTCTTCTGTCGGAAATTTTTGAGACTATCTTTAGTCAAAATATATATGTATACGCGCGTATATAATCATATTAGACCTGTTATGGATATATTGTCAGATGATGCCATATCAAGTCAGATATTTTCATATACAGGGTTTGCCAAAATTACTGTAAGGCCATCTTCCGTTTCAAAAAATTAAATGGGCATTACCATAGGTTCAAAAAATAAAATAGGCATTACCATAGGTTCAAATTTCCTCTAAGCTTATCGACCTGACCTTCCTACTCTCGAATTTTAGAGGCGTCAATTAGCTACCTTCCCATTGGCCTACTTTAATTAGCTGTAATTTAAATTGTAATGCAAGTTTTTTAAAATCGTTCAGGAATTTTCGATTCAAAATTTCCATCTCTATACCCTTATAAAAGCTCTTACAGTAATTTTGAGACACCCTGTATAGTCTGATATTTTTATAGTCTGTATAGTCTTATATATTATAGTCTGATATTTTCACGGAAATAAAAAAATTTACTTTGTTCAAAAGTAAAAATCTTGTGTCAATAAAATAACTACAAAAAATTAGACTATCTTGAATCAAGAAAAAAAATCTTGAACGGAGTAAAATTTACTTAAACTAAAAAACTTTTTAGCTCAAGATCTTTCCTGTTCAATTCAAGATTATCCAATTCTCCAAAACTATTTTCTTGATTTCATTAAATCAAATTTAGTTTTTTTATAATTGTACAGTTTTCAGATATTGCATTATGAATTATTTATAATAACGAGAATATTATTACAAATATTTTTAATAAATAACGGCAATAGTAAATGCACTCTACAAAAGTAGTAGATTGATTTAAATTATAACTAATTCAATAAAGTTGATACTGTTTCATTCATTAAAATCCCAAGATAATTAAATAAAATTTATTAAAGCTCTCGTATTTTTGTGGCATTCTATTTAGCCTTAGGATCCCAATAGTTGCACATTTTAATGATTGATAGAAACCAACTTATCCGTCCGTTCACTATGAAAATCCGTCAATTACATATATTTTTATAGTTATAAAATATTCTGATTTTTATTTGACTACTAATGATAAATATAATAAATATATGATATGATATACTTATAGACACGTATTGGGGCCTTTAACTTGTAAGATAACGATTATACATAAAACAACAAGCAATAAATAATTTTTAACCATTTAAGACAGATCAGCAATAAATCAGAACAGATATTAATTTTTTCATAGATAATTGCGATTTAACAACAACAATTAGTGGAATTAATTGGCTCTTCATATCCTTGAGCCAGATGTCTAGTTGACCAGTTGTCGCAATAATCTACGCACTAGTTTTTAGTTCTTCAATTGGAAAGGATTGCGTCAATTTTTTTTTATTTATGTTTTTCACCAGCTGTCTCTCTCATTTTTTCACCTCCAAATAAAGAGATTGAGCAAATAAAATGCCCAGTGTAACATAAACATAATGTCAAGATTTATTTTCAAAGTCTGCCATGTAATGACACATTAGTAATGACTAACACATCTCAATTTGTATTTACCCTCTTTCGAACACTTTCAGATACGTCGACTTATTTGCCATTCCGACACACTATCTAACTGACGAGGTGGAAAATTACAAGACGTTCCATCCGTCCAGGCTGATGGGACTCTTCGACTTGTTAAATACCGACAGCCTGGTTGATCTTGTACACGGCCTTGGAGCCGCCAAGAGGAAAATTCTTGTTTCCTTACCAGCCAGCGGTTATAAGTTTACCCTCAAGATCAAGGACCTGAATACACCTCGAGCACCGGCTGAAGCAATCAGTCCCGTTTCTATCAATCAGGAGCAACTTTGTCGGGCTATCAGTCAGGGTGAATGGACCATTGAGAGAGACGAAGATCTCACAGCACCTTATGCGTTTTCAAATAATTCTTGGATCGCTTTTGAGGATAAAATTTCTGCTAAGATAAAGGTTGATTTTATTTTAATTTAAAAAAAAAAAAAAAAAAATTATTAGAGACTAAGGGTTAATTTATGCATCGATTGGATCCTGGGTCTCTTAAAAAATTTTTATAATTTTCAGGGAAAATATGTCTTACTCCGTGACTTGGCAGGCTTGGCCATAAGAGACCTCGAAAATGATTTGAAAAATGATTGCGGAAATACCATCACTGAAAACGTTTACAATTCAATTACCGAAAATAGGCGAAAATCTCGAGAAGCTGTGTTAACTTCATTAGAAGATGATATTTATGTAAGAATTAAAGCAATTCTCCAATATTTGAATTTAATAATTGGTTTAATTTATTCAAATTTTTTTTAGAGTCCAGAAACTTCATACCCGAAAAATTTGAAGTCTTCTGACTACAGAATCTCAAGAATCATCGATAGCAAGGGACAAATTCAAGCTGTGCGAGAAAATATCCAAACGGAGTTTTCTTGCCCTCATCAAGGGTACTATGTACATCCGCTCAGTTGTAACAGGTAATCATAAATCACCAAATCATAAAAACTTATTTTCATCAATAAATAATTATCCGTAGATTCTACCGATGTGTGCAATTCGATCAGCATGTTGAGCAGTATAGTGTCTTCGAATTCGACTGTCCTGCTGGCTTGGCCTTCGACGAAACTACGGATGTTTGTGTGTGGCCTGGTTCCCTTTCGAAAGGTTCAGCGTGTCCTGGTAGTCCTGAAATAGCGCCGTCGGCTCCTAAAAGGTTTGAGTGCTCGAAAGAAGGTTACTTTGCGGATCCCGAAAACTGCCAATGGTTTTTCGCTTGCATGGACTTGGGTAATATTTTATAATCATTATCATGTCATTAATCATTGTAAATTTTGTATAAATGATTGATTAATGGAAAGTAATTACTTTTAGGAGGAGAAAAAATGTTGGCGTACGAGTTTCAGTGTCCTTACGGATTAGTGTTCGATGAAAGTAAATTAGCTTGTGAATGGCCGTGGTTAGTTCCTAAATGTGCTGGTACAAATTATGAACACAAAGGATTTGGAGGTTCTGGACATCCTGGATATGATGGATCTCATGGAGACGGTGGTTATGGTAGTAAAGGTCATGGCGGTGAAGGTGGTCATGGAGGTTATGATGGCAAAGAACATGATGGAGGATATGGAGACTATGATGGCAAAGGATATGATGATGGTTATGGGGGCTATGATGGAAACGGGCATGATGGAGGTTATGGGGGCTATGATGGCAAAGGACATGATGGAGGTTATGATAACAAAGGAAATAATGGAGGTTATGGTGGAAAAGGACATGATGGAGGTTATGGGGGCTATGATGGCAAAGGACATGATGGAGGCTATGATGGAAAAGGACATGATGGAGGTTATGATAACAAAGGAAATGATGGAGGTTATGGTGGAAAAGGACATGATGGAGGTTATGATGAAAAAGGACATGATGGAGGCTATGATGGAAAAGAACATGATGAAAGTCATGATGGAAAAGGACATGATGGAAAAGAACATGATGGAGGTTATGGGGGCTATGATGGCAAAGAACATGATGGAGGCTATGATGGCAAAGGAAGTGATGAAGGTTATGGTGGAAAAGGACATGATGGAGGCTATGATAACAAAGGAAATGATGGAAGTCATGGAGGTAATGGTGAAAAAGGACATGACGGAAATCATGATGGCAAAGGATATGATGGAGGTAATGGTGAAAAAGGACATGCCGGAGGTAATGATGGCAAAGGACATGATGGAGGCTATGATGACAAAGGAAATGAAGGTGGTTACGGAGGCTATGATGAATCATCTCAAGGTGGAGGTGGTGGTGATTATGGCGGCTACGATTATTCTGGTTATGGTGGAAAAGGAATTGATGGATTTTATGACGGTGATAGTGATTACGGTGAAAAAGACAAAGGAAAAGAAGATGGAGGACATAATGAATCACATAATAACGGCGGATCTCATGGCGGTAAAGATATCGACCATGGCTCTGAAATGGGAAAAGGACATGAGGGTGGTCACGAAGAATCTCATGGGACCAAAGATATGGGTCATCACTACGATGGAATGGAAAATGGGCACGATGGAGGCAAAGATAGCCACGGAAATGATGGTCACGACATGCATGGTTACGATGGATCTAATGACGACAAAGAAAAGGATGCTCATCCTGGAAAAGAAGATGAATACCCCAAAAAACCTGAAGATGATTATCAAGAAAAAGACCAAGACAAAGAAAGCGGGCACGGATACACGACTATCAACAGCTATTCGACGAATCCAGACTACCCTTCAGTATTATTCAGTGGATACTCTCCTTCTTCCGGAGGCTACTCAACTGGTGCTGACCACTCAACTCAAACTGGTCCATACAGACCTCAATACTCCACTTCTGGGTACACTTATTCTCGCCCTGGATACCAAACTACAAAATCAAACTCATACTCTACCAACTACCAGAAAGACACTGTCCATCCTGGCTACTCAACGTATCCTCAAAGCCCAATATACCGCGGAGGTACAGGATTTGTCACTAAAAGCTCTCACGCTCCTTCAGTCACCATCTACCAAAAAGAATTCACCAAACCTGGCTCTGGAACAACTTCTCCAGGCCTGTTTACTCCTGGTAAAACCTTCCCTGGAGTCCTAGAAGAAGGCAGCACAATAATCACCCGCCCCTCTTATAGAAACGAGTATTACCCTAACCAAGCCGGAGGATCCTTCACACAAGGCGCCACTATTAAAACGCAAGAATCATCCGTAACTTCAGGCAACCAATTCTACACGAACGAGGCTGGATTTGGATCTAAGATACCTACTCTTACTCCAGTCTCATCGATACCTTCTACTGGAAATGGGTATTACTCTACCGGATTTGCTACTGGAAATGGATACTACACTCCAGACTTAAAACCTAAGGGATACACATCAGTAACTTCCACTGGAAACGATTATTACACAAACGAGGCCAGCAAATCGTACAGCGGAAACACTTACTCAAATCCAGGGTATACTTCTGTCTACACTAAAAGTAACATAAATAAACAATTCAAGACAACAAATTACGGAAATAAAGCTTTTACTCCCATAGAAGCGAGTTATCCAGGAAACACCTATTACACAAACCAATCAGGATACAATAAAACTATAAGTGGTTCCAGCGGAACCTTGTTTACTCCCAAAATGTCTGTAACGGCAACCGGTAACGAGTTCTACCCTAACCAGGCGGGTAACCCGATAACCAATCTAGAGATTCCAATAACCACTGCCGATGATGGCACCGGGTACAAGACAAATGAGTATTACGACAATGGCGGCCGCGGTACTATTCGCTACAATAACGGTCTTGTTACTCACAAATACACCGAGGAAGACATTAAAGATAATGGAGCTATTTTCCCAATCTATCCAACCCCCGATTTCGGGCAGACCAACACCGTTAGTGCCAGCTCCAACGGAGTCTACACTCGAGGAGGATTCACGAAGATAGGACCGACCAAAACGGGAATTACTACTGCTCAGATTGGAGGCACCGGAAGCTATGTAGCTCAAGATTTAGATATACAAAAACCGAGGGGCAAACCAGACCAGATTGGCGCTAACGCCTTCGGAACTGTTCCTTCTAAAGAATCCGCTGAAGGTCAGGATAATTCAGTGTCTACAGTAACTCCTTTCTTTAATGTGCAGGTGTACAATGGTCCGAGTGTTGCGACAGCTTCACCGGCGGTTGCTAATACGTACTCCTACGCGAAATCAACGACTCCCCAGTATCAGGAAAACATGTATCAGTATGATAAGACGTCTATTGCTGCCTCTGCTGGGAAATACAGCGAACCTGGGAGAAAGTATCCAACATCCAGTGTGGGAACGGTCGGTTATACCAGTTCCCCGGTTATCGATTATCAGACCACGGTATTCGAGGCCGCGAGAATTCCAACCGTTCCGAAAGTAAAAGTTGATGCTTCCTTTAGTACCGACGCTCCTCCAGTTCCAGCGGGTGGATATTCTAATGGTAACGATGGTTCCCTTGATATTAACGTGTCATTCCAACCGACTGGCTCCAGTTTTTCTGCAGCTGAAGACAATGAAGTTACGAAAACTGGAATTGGATACGAAGGATCTCAGGATCAGACTGATTTCAGAGGGAAAGTTGAGGACAAAGAATCTGTCAGTGTTGAGTCGGCTTCTTATCAATCCACTGCGAGCAATGAGAAGGTAATTAATTAATTAATTCATTATTTCGCAATATTTTTAATCATAAATCTTAATAATATTTTTGATACTAGATAAATTTTAAGAATAAAACTCCGAAGTTTTAATTTGTTTCAACAAAACATTTCACTTAACTTTATAAGCATAAAATATACTTCACATTCTCTCAATATATCTACCTCGAACCCGTTATCTAATAAAACGACTTTCAATTTAAAAAAAACACCTCATTAACCCAACCGTTATATTTCAATTACCCGCCGATAAATCAAAGATAACATCTCAATGATAACTTAAGTCCCCATAATTAATTTCAATTTGTAACCTAATTTCAGAATCTCCGTATACCGACATTCGTGATATCTTACACCGAGGAGCCTGACTCCAAAAAAACCAAAGGATCGCGCATAGAAGGACACAGTTATACTGGGTCAACACCGAACTTCGACACCAAAACAACTCAGCCAGCTAAGTATCCATCAAAACCCTCGCGACCTACCGTCACACCTCAAATCAACCTCAAAAAACCAACCTCTAATTACAACCGCGGTATCGTTAAGTACACGCCAGCTGACTACGATGAAACTAGATACTCTTCTGGCTTATCTGGCACAGATTCTCATCCAAAGACTCCAGACTACGATATATCTGAGAACAGTTTCCCTACTGAAAGAAACCGTTACCAGTCCACTAATCTTCCATCAATCAGTAAATCTTCTTCATCGTTTTCCGGATCAGGACGGTTTAATTCTTACACAACTAATCGGCCAGTGACAACCTACTCCAATAGCAACAGGAAAATCGAGCTATCGAAATCCGATACAGTTTCTAAATTCAGCGAAGTTGCTACGACCAAAACTGCGGTCGGGAAAGTAATCGTGAAATTCAGTGATCTACATCCACTTTTGTTAGGGAAACTGGGCGCAGAGTGCACGTGCAAGGCTGATCCATTTGCGATCAAAGGAAACAAGCCGTTGTTGATCGACTCGTCAAACGGGAAAGTTGATCTGAGAAACTACGACGAGTCCGACATTTATGTCGACTTGGACAAGAGCAGATCTGGAGATTCTTACGAGTCCTATGAAAACTATGAGTCGCAATCCTCAGAAGTTTTTTCTACAAAAGTTACTCCAGTTATTGCCGAATTTTACCACGGAAGGACAAAGACTCCGAAGATTCGAGTATCTACTTCAGGATACTTGCCTGCTTCTACCACTGCCTCATCACTTCGGGTATCTGCCAGTGACATAGAATCCTACTCAACGAGAGCTAGATCCCGGAGTGGAAAGAGTATCGGTACTTTCAGGTCAACCAATTCACCTTCACCGTCTGGGTCAGTCACGGAACCAACGAATGCCAACGATAGGGCTTCTGAAGATAGAATCGACTACGGAGAAGTGGGTGTTCTCGAACTGAATCCCGAAGGCAAGGCCGAGTGTGCTCGTCCTGGATTGTTCAGGCACCCCAAGCTCTGTAACAAATTCTACGCGTGTCATTGGGACAACTGGAAGAAGAAGTTCACGCTTCATATATTCAATTGTCCGATTCATTTGACATTTGACAACCGCGCTGGAGCTTGCAATTGGCCGACAAAGGGGCCAGCTTGTCAGGATAACAATCTATTGGTTTAATGATTAGTTGTGTTGGAAATCGGAATTGATTAGGTGAATAGAGTCTCTGTATTTAATTTTATGATCACTTAATGTTGAAAAATTAAAACAAGGTCCATAACCTGTAGAAAACTAAGGTCGTTTTTTTTTTTTAAATTAACTTAAAAGGTTGTGGAGTTTGTTTCAATTCTTAAGAGCATTTTTTGTAAGCCAATTTAAAGAAAGCCTTATTGCAATATTCAAATTTGTAAACCGAATGTTTCGGATGGTTTGATTTTATTTTTAAAAAATCATTTATAGTAAAATTAATTCTTTGAGTAGTCAATTTTTGGTAATTAGTTGATTATTTTATTATAAACGACGAAGCGTTCGAGTTTACTATGAAATTTTTTAAAAAACGAGAGGAGAATAATTATCAGTAGTGTATTTGGTAAATATAAATTAGTGATTGTCGTTGAGCTGCATGGCGAGGAGGTGATAGTAAGTAGCACGAAAGCGTCACTGGCATCGAGTGAAAGTCGATCCGAATCCACGTTGACATGGTCCCTTATAGATCAAATTATATATTATAATAAATAAATATATGTGTATGTGTAAGATAAATGTAGTTAAAAATTCAGTGACATTAATTTGCTTATATTTTCAAATGATTAATGTATATAACGATGATGTGAATTTTATATTCGAAATTTATTAAATTTGTAAATAAAGTGAAAGAATAAAATTTGTTGTTAGTTATTATGATTTTATAATGTCATTGATATTAAGTATTTGAATATGTCGTTGCGTAAATAATATTTTATTCATGATTAATTATTAATGAGCCTTTTGTAATACTCTCGAGTCTATACCTCTTAAAATAAATAAATATGTTTTTATTTCAAATATATTAATGGTTATATTCATTATTTATAATTTTTATTATAATTATTTATTATAATGTTCTTTGTTTTACAATTATGTGAAAAATTACTTATTTAAAATTTTTATTAATTTATTTATTTATTTATTTATTTAATAATTTTGACCCTAGAGCAAGTGCTCCCTAAGGGCCATACAATCAAATATATTCATAATGAGTCCATTATATAATAATAATAATATTAATAAAATAATAATAATAATAATAATAATAATAATACATAAGTAAAATGGTAAGCAAACAACAAAAAGACTAAATGCAAAAATGATTAGCTTAAATTGTGCATTTAATGTGCAATTAATGTGCATGAATCATGAATTGTTGTGAGTAGTGATTATTTATGATAAAATTGATAGTTATAAGGCTATCAAAATTAATTTTTCCTTTTGATTTTTATGTTTTTTTTTACCACGAAGAAAAATAATCATAAGAATTAAAAAGCTTTTAAATTTGATAAATAATTAATTACCGTTGCTTGTTTTCTTTTCTTTCAACAATGTTAATTAAATAGAATAAATATTGTTATGAATTATAAAAAATAAAAAAAGAAAGTCACCTTAAAAACTATAAATTAAATTATCAGTTGCACAGTAATCAAGCGCTATTTAGTTAATAATAATATTTATCTTAGGAAAAATGTTCTACAGCATTGCTCTCGATTGATGAAAGCCGCGGTTGCAACACTAATTTAAACATAACTCAATCGTGTAGGGTCAGTGAAACTAAGTAGTGCTCGATTAAAAATGATTAAAGTCCAATAAAAAAAGTTATTGAAACGTTACTCAATGAGCAATATACTCAATCTGTCATATTTATAGGCCTTTACTGATAATATATATAAAGTTTTCCATGTCGTTAATATACGGATCAATATCTTGAAATTTACTTCGATTGTTATATTTGCATAATAAATAATTTAGTTTGACAATTTTATCCGACAAATTCAAAGTCTAAAAATCTTGTTCTTGAAAAATGATTTTTTTCCTGCTGTTACAATCTTTTGACGGATCAAATTATGAAAAAAAAATATAACGTAGCGCTTCATATAAAAAACTGGAAAAATTACAGTTTCAGATTGTAATTTTTACAGATTTTGTAAAAATTACATGGTAAAATATAAATATTATATTTAAAAACTTGGAAAATTAACATTCAAACTTTGAATTTTAAAAATGTTATTTTAGACGGCAATTTTTATAGTTTTGAATATGAAGTTACACTTATTACGATTTATAATGTAATTTTTTTCGTTTTTTTTTCCGTGTACAGTTCGCATTTTTATCAATTTTTAAGTTTATACACTGATAAGAAAACATTAAGTTGATTAAAAAAAAATAAATCCTGAACCAAAAAAATCATTTTGAAGTTAGATCATCTTGAAACAAGCGGAAAAATTTCTTCGTAAGAACGTTTAAGTAAATTAAATATATCTTTTTAAAATTAAATTATTTTTACATAAGAAATATTTTTTTGCGAACAAAAAAGAAAATAAAAATCAAAAAATAAAATTTCATCAAACAATTTCTTATTTAAAAATAATTTTCTTAGTTAAAATTTTTTCTTTTGAATCAAGTAAATTTTTTTTTATTTGTGTAGATTATATGATTGTTTTTTTTTTTTTTGTAACAATTCACTTTCATACAGATAATTAATGATTCAATTAATTTTTCTATAATTCTCTTAAGATCAATGAAAATAATTTCAAAAAAATTTAACTTCACATTTGCTATTAAATCTTTACAACTTAATAAAATAAGTAATTAAATAAAAAATAAAAAGTTCAAGTCAGCAATTGCCTTGAGGCAGATCAAAAAGTCAAGCATCATCATAACGATAAAAAATTCCTTGATAATGTTCAATGTTGCAATAAAGATTTAAAAAAAAAAACAACAACAATAAAATATTTTATTTTCTTCTGAAAATAGCCACATGCATCTACCGTTAAACACCGTGATATTAATCAAAAATATCTAATGATTAATAACAATTATAAAAGGCGGCTTAAGTGTCAATTGTCAACGGATGACAGACTCTCTCCGACAAATCGTTAGAGTCAACCAAAGATTTATTCGACGGTATCTCCGTGATCCATATAATATGTAATCATTAATAAATTTTAGTCATGCAAAGTGGAAACATATATATTAGAGTTGGCACCGGCGAGTGAGGAGTGAGTAACGTCTTCCTGGTTCGCCACTTATCTTATTCTGAACATAACAATTTACTTCATTACATGCCTCTGCACTGAGGACTGACGTGTGTATTAATGCATGTCAATATAGTATAATGTATAATACAAGTAAGCACACTGAATACTAATGTTAATGCAAAGGAATAAACAAGTAAAAGGAACTGAAAGAAGTAAAGGTGAAAGATAAAGAAATTATGAGTTCTCCAATTTCAGTTACAGTCGTTTCAAAAGTGTGCCATCAAAAGCGAACGCGCTGTATGACCCACTGATACAGATTACTATACTGAGATTTTGTTACAGGCTAAGTAGGAAGGAGTAGAGCTTCATCGAATGAAAGAGACTTCAATGACGTTTTATTGTGAAAGAATATAAGAGCTCAAGTCATTACTGTCTCTTGATTACTTTTTTAACTACTGTGTGGTTTAAACCCAAATAACTTTAATTTTGTTTCAACGCTTACTCTTTGGTTCTTTGATATTTTTTCTTTATAAATTTTTTTTTAATAAGAATTAAAATTTAATAAATAATACATAATGAGATCATCTCCACATTAATAAAATATCATTTTGAAGAATTTAATCATTTTGAATCTCCTGAAAAAAAATCGGGAACTAAAAAATTGCTCTTGATTCAAATAAATTGTCCTTAATTCAATATTTTTTCTATCTAATCCAAAATGATATTTTGGGTTCAAGAATTTTTTTCTTAAATCAAGTTATTTTTTTAAAATGCAAAATGAGTCTAAGGGGGCGTCCATAAATTACGTGAGGCATTTTTGAAAATTTTTTGACCCGGGGGGCCTCCCCCCTTGATAAGATTTCGTAAGATTTTCCCCAACTCCCTCCCCCTTCCCCTAATCTCACGCGAGATTCTTCAAAATTTATGTTTTGGCTGTAAACGTGTTGGATTATTGAGAAAAAAAAAGCGCCATTCGGCTACACCCGACATGGATAGGTAGATTTCTTGTTTGAATATTGAAAAAAAACACGTTATTAAAAGGCCGTAATGTCCTAAAATTTATTTTCTATTATATTTTTGCAAATAACGACATGAGATTGACTATAACAAATAGATATTTAAAGACATCTACCTAAAAAATCAGATTTTTTACAGATAAAAGTCATTTGATGATAAAAGCTAAAATTTAATTTATTCTTGATTTTTTTTTAATTTTCTTAACTACGAAATAAATTGAAAAAAGTATTAAAAGTCGACGAAAAATAGCTTAAATTGAAGATAATTAAACATATTATGACAAAATTTTATTAAAATTACGACATGAGACCGGCTACCACCGATAGATTTCTAAATAAATCTACCTAAAAAATTAGTGAACCTATCGATCAATAATCAAATTAAACAATCGAGCGCTACTTTGCTGCTCTGCAGGGTTCAGACGAATACGACAAACACTATTGTGTCAAATTTGGCCATATTTTATTATAGAAATACTATTTCACGCAATTTTACACTGTTTTCTGCTAAAGAAAAAATTACGTGATATTTGTTAAGATCCCCCCTCCCCCCTAAGTGAGATTTGGTAAGATTTAGCTTGATCCACTCCCCCCCTAGAACACCTCACGTAATTAATGGACGCCCCCTAATGAATAATGATGATATTTATCATGTAATTGCTTATTTATTTATCAATTTATTTATGCAACGAAAAGTTGACCGAGCTCATAGTCCAAAAAAGTCAAAACAAATTTGAAATATTTTTCAACAATTTTGAAAAAAAATTCTTAAAAATTTCAGAATTAATTGTAAATAAAACAGAACAGCTGAGACATGTTTGTTGTATGTGTTATAAAATAATTAAATATGAATAGTTTGACTTCTTGTAAGATAATTTTTTATAAAAAAAATTTGTTATCAAATTTATGTTTAATATTAATACAAAAAGTTCACAGATAAATTTTCCTATAACTTTGAATTATTACTAATTTTATCTGACTTTATAGTATGTAAATACTTTTTATTCGATTATCCATTTATATTGATGAAAATTAATTTTGTATTCGTTCATTGATTTAATATTTATACATATTAGACTGTATATTTTCGCATGTCGTGGGTACTTATTCTAGTTTCAATTTTGTACATTGCCTGAAGAAGTCGAAAATAAATCAACGGAACATCGCAACATTTAAAAATGTAACATCTGGTCAATTCCGGTCTAAATTCCTGATAGAGTTAAAATAATATTTATATTATGGACGAGAACATCATTCACAAAAAAAAGTATATAATTGATATTGTAGATTTATTTTAAAATTTTAATAAATTTAATTCTTTATGGTTAAGTAAAATAAACTTCCTGGTTCACCAATAATATTACTCATTGCTTCAATAATATTTCACTTCATTACATTTAGCTGCAAGGAAACGTAATTGTAGAAAAAATTATATTTGTTATATCGTAATCCAGGGCCAGACTTTCAATACGATTATTTTGATAATTTTAAATTTTAAAATTTACGATTTTACATCGTAAAAATGCTCATAAAATAGTAGATATCCGTATTTTTACGATGTAATATGATAAATTTTAAAATGTAAAATTATCAAATAAACGTATGGAAAGTCTGCAGCGAGAAAAAAAATTCCTTTTGAAAAAAAATGAGCAATATTGTAATAAGAAATCGATTTGGTGAATATTTTAAACAGTTTAATTTCTTACCTAGTAAAATAAAAATTTTTTTCACATTAACTTTCTAGTTGTAAAATAGTTTTCTAGATTTTTAAAAAAACAATTTTGAATGAAAATTCACAAATTGTCTACCTAAAATTGTTTTTCTACGAATGACAAAAATTTTTTTTCAAATAGTTACTGTTAGAGAAATTTTTATTTTTTCAGCTACGAAATGAAATTGTCGTAAATTTTCAAAAAATTAATTTCTCATTACAAAAAATCTCAATAGAAATTTTTTTTCTCTATATGGTCCTGGAATAAGATGTTATAATTGTAATTTTTTCCCCGTGTGCACTCAGAACTGACGTGTATATTAATGCATCTCAATATAGTGTAATGTATAATACAAATGAGCACACTAAATGCTAAAGTAAGATAAGTAATATAATGTAAATAAACAAAGATGTAAAAGGAAATGAAAATAAATATTGATTGATAAACAAGTTATATGTTTACCAATTACAGTCAGTTCGAAGTGTGTTATCAAAAGCGAACGCGCTGTATGACCCACTGATACAGATTACTATACCGAGATTTTGTTGTGGGCTAAGTAGGAAGGAGAGAGGCTTCATCGAATGAAAGAGACTTCAATGATGTTATATTGTGAAAGAATATAAGAGCTCAAGTCATTACTGTCTCTTAATTGCTTTTTTAACTACAGCGTCTTTTAAACCTAAATAACTTTTTTTTTGGTTTCGGTGCTCACCTGTCGCTCTTTGATATTTTTCTTCAGAAATATGTTTTCTTTTAATTGAAAATAAAATTTAATAAATAATATTGAGGACTAAAAATATTTAGAAACTTTTATATTTATGATTTCCTTCTTTTGAAATTTTTTGGAGTAATAATATGCAAAAGTTTATGCTAATTAATTCAATTAATGTTTTTTTACAGTTCAATTTAGATTTTAATGTTGAAATTTAGAAGGAAATTACTGTTTAGTTATAAAAATACTAAATCAGTTTTATATTTTTATTTTCGTACCACAAATCAGTGTTCAAATTTGGTGGACGGGAAAAAATAGTGATATTTACTTTGACGGAATGATAATTATTAATTATGTTAGCTTAGAAAGTTTGATTATTTTTTATGGTAATTATTATTTTCGTGGGTAAGAAAAAAAAAATAACTGTTACTGTCTCAAGTATGTAATAATCAATAAAAAAATTAAAGATATTTTTAACAGCTTTATTTGTTACATTCTAGAGTTTAAAAAAAATAGAAAATTTTATTTTTTGAATATCACTAATAGTGATAAAAAAATTTTGTAATTTTCCAAGTGTAGTAAATAGCAACTATTTAAAAAAATTTTTTTTTTTATTTTAATATAAAATGTAATAATATTAAGTAAAAAAAATTAGGACAACGGTTGACCCTAAAGGCCATCTCTGCAACTTCCCGCTCATTTTGTACTTAAGCGCTCAAAATTACACATTACGTTTTTGAGCTCTTCGAGCTCACAAATATGATTTTTGTGTCATTTTGAGCTCTTCGAGCTCAAAACTCTAATAGCAGTTTAATAAAACACAATTTTTTGCATTTTCAAACGCCAATAACTTTTGAATGAATGAACCGATTCTTACGCGGTTGGCGGCATTCGACGTAATTTTTAAAGCCCCATGAAGAATCTTCAAGTTTAAATCGATCGAGCCAAGAATTTCGAAGTAATTCCGAAAAAACACTTTTTTCGGTTTTCTTTCGACAACGATAACTCACGAACGAATCAACCGATTCTGACTGGGCTTGCAGTGATCGACGTGGTTTTTTGATCTTAAGAGCTGATTAGATTTTGGAATTGATCGGTAAAGCCGTTTAAAAGTAATTCCAAAAAAACCACATTTGAAAAAAAATTTTTTTGTAGTTTTTTTGAGATTTCTCAAAATCTACCGATTCGAATCGGTCCAAATTGTATTCAAAATCTAAGTTTGGTCAAGCCCTTTCGAAGGGCACCAACCGCGATGAAATCAATCGAGCAGTTCAAAGGTTATAAAAGGGTTATATACACACACACACACACACACACACACACACACACACACACATCATCGCGAAAACATTCAGGGAAGCTTCCTAGGAACTCAAAACGTCGAGATCTGATGAAAAGATTTTCGAAAAACGGGGTAAAACCAATAACTTCCCGATTTTTGAAAATCTTCGATTTTCTTAGCGGGAAGTTAATAAAAAGTAGAAATTTAATTCTTGGTAAAAAAAAATACGATAAATTTTTGCTAAAAAAACATTTTTCACTTCTTGATAAATTTTGTTAAATTAACACACAAAAATAATAAACATTAAACATTAAAATTTTACAAACTTTTTTTAATCTGATGATGAAAATTCATTTACTACATGACTAAATTTGATGCGATCTTTACATTTTATATAATAATAAACAGAATTCTGATGATATAATTTAATTTGAAGCATGCAGAGCTATCTAAAATTGAGTGTAAGTGATATAAATTAAGTTTCAACGCGCATTACTATTATATATATTTATATCTAATTTCGAAGTGTAATTTTCAAAGCATGAACTGCGGGAGATTTATTAATAGCATGGTCCGCATGTCAAATTAATTAATCTCAAATGCTACACCGGTTGCTACCGTTGTGTGTAAACTTGTTCACACTTTCAGATCTGTAACACTCGTCTTTAATCTCTGTGACGTAATGAATATAGTTATAGTTATAAGTATATAAGTCTAGTTAATTTCGCTATATTAGTTTGAAAGAAAAAAAGCACTTTCTATCGTATAAAACCATTTTACTTTTAAAATATTTCTGAAAATTTATTACAGTAAAAATATTACCATACTTTTCTTTGTATGTTTATGGATTATTATTTTCTTTTTTAATATAATTTAATTTAATTAAATTTTTATGTTTCACAGTGAAAAAAAAATTTGTTAAGTAATTAATTTTTAATGAATGATTTTTTCAACATCCGACAATTGAAAAATATTTACTAATACTTGAAAAATTATTTTTAACAGTTGAAAAAATTATTTATTAGCAAGTGATAGATGTATCACTTGCTAATAAATATTTATTTGTAGTTAATGAGTATTTGTTAATTGTTAATAAATGTAATTTTCTCTCCAAACAATATTTATTAACAGTTAATAAATTACTCTATCAGAGCTTACAAAAACTTTATTTAAAATTTTTCACTTTGTAATAATTATTACAGTTTTAAAATCCACACAATTATTGTTTATATCAACCTAATTTCCAGCATTTAAATATGACCATTTGTACAGTTTACTGTTATAGAACTATGTATTAGTTGAACAACTAACAATTGAGTCGTTAGTTAAACTATTTTCACAGTTAATAGCGAGCAATAAAACTCGAACAATGGTCCTTTAAAAATATAATAAGGAACTGGCTTAGTACTTTGCTATTTTTTATTTTAAAATTTAACTGGCGTTGGTCAATAAAAAAATAAAACTTGGGCAATAATTGTTGATATAACTCAGCCGTAAAATTTTTATTAAAAAAAAAATATGTGCATAAATAGTAATAGATATGGAGATTTGTTAAAAAAAGGGAAAGAAGAAAGAGGTAATAAATAACTAAAAAACCACTGTCACTGTTCATGTGGGCCAGTATGAGCAACAAGAATAAGTAAGTGGACTGATAAAAAAGCCGGGTAAGTGGGGTACATGGGTCGCCGTGTAAAATAATGCGAGTTAGAGAAGAGAGGGAGCATTGGAGCCGTGCTGGTACAGGCTACATAGGAGAAAGAGAAAATAGAGACTCCGGACGATGGATTGTGGAGTGTGGAGCAGGTTGTTGCTGCTCGGAAGTGATATAAAGGTGTGTCGTGGTACCGAGTGAGCTTAACGCACCTGGACGACTTCAAGGAAACAACGCTCCGCGTTGTATCCAGGTTTACCCGGCCAGGGTGTTCCTGCCACACCACAATTTAACATCATGTAAGTTTTTATTGTTTTTTTATCGTTTTACAAACATTTATTCAGGGTTTTTATTGTAATTTTGGAGATAGTATTATTAATTTTTTTTTTTAATCAGTAATAATCGTGATTTTGTTTTTATTGAAGATTTATCGGCAATTTTTATTTTTAAATTGATTAAAGTGAATTTTTTATAAAAAATTTGACAGTAATAATTGAGAACGATTATTGTAATTATTTATATTTTTTTCGAATATTTGTTTGATTATTATTCTAAATTAATTGGCAAGTAATGAAGTGATAAATAATTTATTAACAAGTATTAAATAATGGTTTTTTATCACTAGAAAAAAACTTTATAATTTTTTCACTGAAATTATTAAAAAAAATTTAAAACATTAAAAAAATTTGAATAGTGATAAAAAATTAGCAAATATTTATTGCTAACAAAATTTTTGTTTTTTTTACAATTGAATGAATAAATTTGTGATTTGTTATTAATTAAATTTTTTTAAATCAACTAAAAAATACTTAAATAGTAAAATTAATAAATATTTACAATAAATAAATTCTTTCAAAATAATTGAGAAATTCTTAATTGATTAAACGCGAAGGAAATGATTATAATTATTAAAATCAATAAAATAGTTTTTATAGATAAAGAAGCTAATTATTAATTGATTTATATAGAAAAAAATGTTATTAATAATTACAATTATCAATTTCGTAAAAATAAAAAATTTTTCAAAAAAAAATAGAACGATTAATTGGTAAGATAAATAAACCTCGCTAATAATGCGGTTTAAACTTCAAGCATTTACTTATAATTATGCTCAATCATGTTTTGAAATTAAACAACTCTCCCCGTAGTAAACTTCGGACTGGAATCTAGTTACGTAAAATAATATATCCGTAAATGAGTGTTAATGTATTGCATGGTTATGAAACATTATGATGATTAGTTGTTCAACGTTCTCTAAACACATTCAATTACAAACGTTCTTTCATTTTTTGTAAAATAAGGACATAATTCGCTCGTTATCTATTCTATACTATTCAAATGACCTCTGGATCTAATTGCCGGTTCGATACGAAAAAGTGGGATTTTTATTCTAAAAAATTCCATTTAATCAATTCATCTATTCATCTGATACCAGATTCAGCTTCGATAAAAATGTTACGTGACCATTAACGATTGACAGAAGTGTATTTTTTTGTAATTGTTATTATCATATCCCTGTCATAAATTTTATTTTATTGACTGCATACTCGGAGTAGTAAGTGTGAAAAAATAAAGTAGTACTTTGCAAAGTTCTATAAATTACTATTAACATACTATTATGACTTGTGACAGTATCAAAGTCTATAGTTTAGAGTTACAAATCTAGAACCTGGACAATCTAGTTTTAAACTGGACAACGTTGTTAATATATAATCTATTCCGTGTCACGATTCTGCCTTGAGACCGTACCCCCTTAGAAAAGTGAAAGGGTCTTTAGAATTTAAACCCGTTGACTCGATTTATCAAGCCTTTTTTTAACATTTAACACCCACATACACCTATGATTATCTCTTGTATACCAACAAGTAGAATGTGACCTTTTTGTAAATGATATTAAAAAGCATCCTTAGTTGTCACGGCTTTGATTAATTATTTATTCTTCATCTAAAGGGCTTATTTGTACACTTTCTTATTTTTAAGAATGTCAATTAGATTAATTCACACATTTTAACTTATTATTAAGTGTAAATTATTTTTGTTTATTTACATAACACTTATGAGCTAATAAGTTAATGTTTTTTAATGGGCTTAATTAAAAATTTTCAGGATTTTTAAAAATTTATTTGATAAAAAATTTTGTTAAAAAAATTAGTAAAAATATTTAATTCTTAACTTGAAAAATAATTTTAATTGAATTTATTAATAATTCAAATCGAAAACATATCAATTTATTAAGATAAGATATAAATAATTCAAATAACATACATTTTTTACACTTTGAAAAATTATATCCAGAAACACGGAAGTGTCTTAAGCCAAGTATACGGTCAAATTTATGAATGTTATTATAATTATTTTATTTTAATTATAGTATTGTAAACAAATAAATTTTGATACAAGACAAAAATTTTAAATTAAAAAACATATGTAAATTATATTAAAAATGGATGATAATTTCATTTTTTAATCTAAAAAAAAAAAAAAGAAACAATGGGTACGTTCGAATTTTAATGTCATTTAGTCAGTACACTTGAACCGTTGTTTTTATTAACCATTTATAAGAAGTAAAAAGAATTGATAGTAATAATTTGAGCCGGTTCAATGAATACCTCAAGATTTCTAAATTGACCAATGAAGAATAGTATTAAAAAGTATAATAAAGAAATATTAGAAATGTTTCATCGTTCCGTTAGGTTGGAGCTTATAATCAAGATATCTTACAAAAGAACTTAATGGTTCTCTCTTATAATTTTTTTACTACTCTGGAACTGGAGTCAACATAATTTTATTGAATACCATTGTTTCTATTATTTTTTTTTTTTATAATAAATTTATTTTAAAATAATTAGTTATAAATAATTCAAATACAAAATAACAAGAAGAAGAATATTCAACGATCAGAATTATTTTACCGTCGTCGGGTTCCGAACCCCGCCCGCCCGGATTAAGATCTCGCGACTCCGACAACCGATCACAATAAATAAATATAATTAAGATGTCCGCAAATTAACAGAAAAAAAATGAATTCCCAGATAACAAGGTCAAGTAAATAACTGTTATTAACACTTTCTTTTCTTAAGTTCCGATTAGAAAGTGGGGTAAATCGATGGTGCGTGAACCCACCACAACTCGTGTTTCCTTATTAGTTCATGTTCTCGTTTGATTTGTTATTCGGTCAGTGCAGCGTGCAGCTCAAGTTCCACTTTTCATTTTTAAAACTTTCCGGTTCTTGGAGAAATCGTACCTTCATTTTTATTTATACATAAATATATTTTTTTTCAAACAAAGGAAGTTACAATTTATTACAAGAATTAATTACCATAAAACTATGCTTTTTACTATAACGAATTTTTAAGAAGAAATTTATTAGAAAATATTCCAAATAAAACGCTTGGAGGTAAATGAAATTTTTTTGTAATTTACAAAATGTCATTTATTATTCTTGAAATGACCGGGTAAAGATGGTTATCTGATTGGGTTTGACCTCGAGTGAAAGGAGACGAGCCTTCCTCCTTATATTACATTCTCCTACTTATGTTTATATTTATATATTTATATTACTTGAATAATCATGTATTAAAACATGACCAAATGCGTAAACTTGAGAAATAAAATTTTATTCGCGAAATCGCATGCCACTTTTTTACATTACATAATTTGCTAAAACTTGTTTTCTCTTCTCACGTGTCTAGTGTTGAATTATCTGCTCAATCGCCGTGTCCGTATCTTGTATCTAAAAAATCAAAATATACTGAGCTAAAATTATGTAACTGCGAAATAAAATAAAAATAAATTCCGGTAAAAACAATATCCTTATCGCTTACCAATTATTTAAGTCGATAAAAATTTAATTCCTTCTTTTACAGTCGTTATTAGTACTGTGTTTGAAATTTATTACATGTTAAATTATGTATCTCTTGTTTTACGATTTGCCGGGTTGTAATGTTTATACAAGTGTAATTGGCTATTGCTAGACTTTATTATTTTTAATTTTGTAATAGTAAAAGTATAATTTCTTTTGGCAAATCATTTTCTATTTATGTTCATTTTTATTGTAATTTTTTTATTTACTAGAAAAGTTGAAATATTTTGTAAAAATTAAAGTAGATTAATTATTTATTAAAAAAATTAAAATTAATTTTTTCAAATATTAAAAAAACAACAATGTTGAAATAAAATTTGATCATTGAAATTTGTCACCAAAAATTTAACGATTAAAAATGACTTTTAGCTCAGTCGTTTTAATTAAAACGAATAATTCCAATTTTTTTCGATAACTTATTTAAGCAAAATAGTTTTACAAACAGTAAAAAAATTATTAAATATCACTGTTGATTATTTTATGCTAAAGAAGAAATGCTAGGTTACCTTTAGAGGTTTGAAAGTGTTCAAGGATAAAAAATTTAAGTAAAAATTACAAATATGACAGTTATTATGTAACAAGAATATTTTATTTAATACCAACGTGATTTACCAACAGTAAATTAAATTATTACATTGAAAAAAAAAAAAAAAAAAAAAAAAAAAAAAAAAATTAGAGGCTGGCAATAGCCTGGTCGGTTCGGTGCCCGCTTTTCGAAAGAGTGGGACCCGGGTTCGATCCCGACACGCACCAATATTTTTCAGTGATTATAAATAAAAATATGTGCGTTAATGTTGCCAGCCTCTGGATGTGGCAGAGATAGCCGGGCGGCACACGTCTGACTTGGGTGATCACCCATTTAAGCAACAACTTGAATGAGTGATCACTCTAGTCAGCGTTGGCTAGCGCGAGGGATCTCTGCACACTAGGATAGGGGCCTAATGCTCCAGTGGTCGATAAAGAAGAATTTCTTATCAATCACTGTAGACTTAACCCAGCTCCGACTGTACTAACATGGGTTTTCTCTGTGGTTTCCCCATGTTTCTGTTCCAATACCCGAGTGGTAAGGACCAGGGTGAATGCGGTACAGAAGACACAAGTCGGTCCACAGCCGCATTAAGAAGTGTGTGTTGGGAATGAAAAAATCCCGACATGCAGGGGGGTGGGGTCAAAAGAAGTAGTGAGTATAATGAAGTGATAATAATGATGGAAGTAAATACAAAGTAGAGCTGGGAAAAAAGTGTGTTGTGTAACAAAGGGAAGTGAGAAATAATACCCCACCCTCCCTTGTAAAACACTGCCCAGGTGATACAAGTAAAACCTCCATTATTATTACATTGAAAAAAATTAATGACTCTTAACAAATTGTATTATTTAAATGAATCATGGAATTAATTCACTTTACTCCGAGCTCAACTTATACACTAATATTTTTTATTTATTTTTGATCATTTATTAAGTTCCGACTTTTTAGACAAAGATCTTATAGAAAATTATATATAAATTATTGGAATTAAATTTTTTAAAATTGTCTGCATGAAGAAAAAAAATTTCTTTTGAAAAAAGTAGATATTGCTATCACAAGAAATTATTTTATTGTAAATTTTCAACAAATAATTTTTTTATGAAAACATTGCTAATTTTTTTAAAAAGAAATTTATTCTCTAAATCATTTAAATAAAAACTAATGAATATTTTTTTTTTCAGGTTGGTGTGGACGGTATTATTGATATTAACAACAAGTCTCCTGACAAATGGGGCCCGACCAGACCCACCATCATCTGGTATCACAACCTTAGGCTCGCTAAAATTAGCTAATGCCGAAGATTGTGCTGGAGTAGTTGCATTCTCCGCAACATCAGGACTTAAAACCGTAAGTATTATTTTCTTTAGATAAATATAATCTCTAGTGGACTATTTTTAGTAAACTAATTAATATTAATTTCACAGAATACCCGACTGAAATTCTCGCAGACGCAAGTAAACAAAGGCGTCGGATACGCCGCAGAAACAGGAATATTCACGACTCATTGCCCCGGATTGTACCAATTCAGCCTAGCTGGATATGGTACCGCCGACTTGAAGCTGACATTAAAGCGCAAAGCTAACAGATCAGATGATTGGACCCCCATAGTGTCCACCGGAATTGGCGGCGGCTCAAATCTTGTCTTCCTGGACTCCGAGATCGGTGATCAGCTTGCTGTTTTCGTGGACTCCGGCAACCCTACTGAAGGAACATCCTTCTCAGGGTACCGAGTCGCCAAAAAGTAACCCAGGTTCACACGGCAACAGACGATTTAAATACATAAAAAGTATGACTCGATAAAAATGATGCCGTGCGCCTGATCGGAACATTCCCACCAACTTTAAATTTATTTTAAATGTTTTAATAATCAAGAGATTCAATAGGGAGAAATTGGATTATTATTTAAACAACTAAGCGAGATTTTAAATTAACCGCATGGACGCTACTCCCGATGTACCTTTATATGGCTTTAAATCATTTGAGTTTACAATTTGGTTCTTGTTTTGTTAACTTTAATACAACATTTATTTTTATTGACCTATCGATTGATAAAACCACTGTGATAGTTCCTAAACTTTAACTTTTCTTTATCTCTTACTTTTACATATATTTTTCATAGAGTTTTATGTTACTTTTTTCAATCTACATTTTCAATTTACATTTTCCTTCTTCCACTTTTTCTTAACTATTCTTTATCCTAACCTATACTTTTACTATCTTCCTTTCTACCTTTACTCTTCTTTTTTTTTTATCTTCAACTTTTCTTCTTCAAACTCAAAGCACCAAAAATGCTTTACAATTTTTCTAATTTACTTTTTCTTCTCCTTCTTCCTCTTCATGTTTTTTCTTCTTTCTCTTTCACTTTTCGTTCTCTCTTTTTTCTCTTCCTCTTCTCTAAAAGCATACTTCTACTCTCTTTTCAGTTGTCCTGAATTTCAATATCTTATCTAAACTTTCAACTATTTCTTCATCTGTTGCTCAATGTAAATCCTTCTCTGTCTCTAAATCGCTTCAACTCAAACTTTCCTAGCCTCTTTTTTTTCAATAATATTTTATCAGTTATCTTCTAAGTACTTTCTCTACCCGCCAGTATTATGATCTCGAAATTGTACGCCGCGTTTTGCCGTCACGTACTTAAAAAAAGACAATACGCTGGACTTTCTATTAAATTTTATACACTCTATTATTCTTTCTACCACTTTGTTGCATCTTATATCTATTCTTCTTTACTCTTGCTCATATCTATTTCACTTTTTTAACTCTTCTCTTTCCTTTCCTCTTCTCTTTGTTTCCTCTTATCTTTCTTTTCAACTATCCTTTACTTCTTATCTCTTTATTCTACTCTTTTCTTCTTTACTATTTTCTCCTCTCAAAATTTTTATTTTTCAACAAAAACAAAACTTTTACTTTTCTTCTTTTCTGTTCTTAAAAAAAACATTGCTTCTCCTTTCAAACTATTATCTTTTTACTTTATTCTCTGTACTATTCTATACAATTGTAATTTTTTAATATCTCTTCTCAAGTTCTTAAAATTTTCTTTTCAACTTTCTAAACGTCTTCTTTCAACTTGGTAAAATAAAAATACTTTGCATCTATCTTTCTAATTTTTCTTGTCTTTCTTTATTTTTTTTTTCCCCCTATAAACTTTATTTTTTCTCTCTCTTACTTTTCTTTATTTCTCTTTCTTCTCAAACTATTTTTTCTCTTTATTATCTAAACTTGTTTTTCCAACTCTAAAAATCTATCCTATACTTCAATTCTTCTTTCTTCCTTTCTCTTTTTCAACCTCTAATTTATTTTCTATTTTTCTACTCTTCCTCTTCTTCTCACTTCTTCCTTTCCACGATCTAAACATCTATACCACCGTTTTTCCTCTAGTCTATCAATAAACTTTCACTTTTACTATAATTAATTTATAAATCTATACTATCGATATCTTTTATACTACTATTCTTACCAATAACTCAATCTTTACCATTATTGTTATTTTTTACAACTTTATTTCTGAATGTACAAACCTACTATTTTCAAATTGTTTTTTGTTTTTCAACTTTTAAATGCAAATAAAAAATAAATGATCTTTTTTTCTTATCTTTATTTCTTTTTTACTATTCTCCTATCTCTTAACTTTACTAATATCTTCTCTCAACATCTACTTCCTTTCGGACCTATCACACCTAAAGACCATAAAGAGGTATTAAAAATTTTATGAAATTGTTGAATAAAAAATGAAATATTAAATTGTTATGTCAAAAATTATGTTATTGAATAAAAACAATCTTTATATACATCTATAAACAGATAAAAAAAACTAATTACAAGTACTGACAATTATTAATCCCAGAAAATTTTTATTCTGAATCAACAATTAAAATATTTAAATATTAAGATCAACACGTCCTTGCTCCAGTCCAGCGTAGAGCTCCAAGACTGGCTGAACATCATTTTGAAGAAATTCTACAACTTGCTCAGAAGAACGACCAATGAATGTTGAAGCATCCAGAAGACTATCGAGTTGGTTCAAAATCGGCTCGAAATAGGGATCTTTTTTGACTCTATCAACAAGATCGTTGTCTAGGCCGTGCTGCTTAACTTGAGCACCAGCTTCATGAGACAAGACTCGTATCTTTTCATGACACACTTGCCGATCTCCTCCTGCCTTTACCATCGCCATGATGATGTTTTCTGTAGCCATGAAAGGCAATTCCTGGGTAATGTGTCGCGCAATTACTTTCGGGTAAACGACTAGACCTTCTGTGATGTTCTGTAGAGTCATCAAGATCACGTCTGCGGAGAGAAAAGCTTCAGCAAGGGTGATTCGTCGGTTGGCAGAATCATCCAGAGTTCGTTCCATCCACTGAGTCGCAGCTGTTTGGAGAGTGTTGTTTTGGAGGCTCATTAAATGACGCGCAATACTGCAGCAACGTTCGGAACGCATTGGGTTCCGCTTATATGCCATCGCGCTAGAACCAATTTGCGTTGATTCAAACGGTTCTTCTATTTCTTTCATGCTGGCTAGAAGTCTGATGTCAGTGCAGATCTGTAAATAAAAAATTATTGTTATTATTTGCAATGTTAAAAAAAAAATAATTTATTTCTCTAAATGTTGCTAAAATAATGGAAAAAATAGTATATGAAAGATTAATTAACTTTGTAAACAAACATAAAATTATATCTGATAGGCAGTACGGTTTTGTCAAAAGCAGAAGTACCAACGATGCAATCAGCTTTGTTACTGAATACGTATACAAAAATCCTGATACAAACTGCCCAACTGCGATAGCTTTCCTGGATTTGGCAAAAGCCTTTGATACGGTTAACCATTCAATTTTGCTTGAGAAATTAGAAGCACATGGAATAAAGGGTTGTGTTTTGGAGCTTATGAGAAGTTATCTTAGCGAGAGATATCAAAGTGTAAAAATAAATGATAAATTAAGTGAAAGGATGCTTGTTAAAATAGGAGTGCCCCAGGGTACTATCCTGGGACCACTGTTATTTATTCTATATATCAATGACATTTTCAAAGTTATCCCAAACGGATCCCTTGTTTCATACGCAGATGACACTGCGGTACTGGGCTTTGGCAAAAATTGGAATGACGTCAGATCTAAACTTAATTATTGGCTAAGTAATTTAAATCTATGGTTGTGTAGTAATCAATTATCGCTCAACATTGATAAGTCCTCTTTCATAACTTTTGTTTGTTATTTTGACAGTGTACCAAATGAATTTGAACTGAATATCAATAATAAAATGTTGCTACGAGTGCAATATTATAAATATCTAGGTTTAATTATCGATAGTCGTATGAAATGGGACTATCAGATAAAAGAGCTATTAAAAAAATTCAAATACTTCATTTTTCTGTTCCATAGGATAAGTAGTTTCATGAATAAGAAAACGTTAAAAATAATATATCATGCCCTTATAGAAAGCATTATTAACTATGGAATAACGGCGTGGGGAAGTGCATATAATAATATTCTAAAATCAATTTTGATAAATCAGAGAAAAATAATAAATAAATTAGGCGATAATATGTCTAATGTACTCGATATAAGTAAAACCTATATTATCAGATCATTGTAAATGTTTTATGATGAATGCAAAATTGAGTATGAAAATGTATGTGTTAATACTAGAAATAGATCTATTCCCTTACCAAAGATAAATAAAAAAATTGCTAGCAAGAGTGCTAGATACACTGCTATTAAATACTTTAATAAACTACCCAATAATTTAAAGTGTGAAAGGAGATAAGAAATCTAACAAAAATAATCTACTGAAATGGATTATAAATATATGAAGGCTAGTAATTGTATTTTGGCACTAAACTTTAAAACTTTAATTAGCAATGTTAAATATTCTAGTAACTTATAATTGTTATCTCTTTAGTTTATATAAATCCGCTATCTTGAATTAATAAATATTATACCAGTCCTGTGCACAGGTGCTTTTGCATCTCTATAGGACAGATTGTAATATAGTTATGTACATGTAAATATATTGATCTGTATCTGTAATAATGAAAAAAAAAAAAAAAAAAAATGTTTTTAAAGTAAATTTCCCTAATGATAATTGTACTTTTTAGTAAATTTCATAAAAATGTAACTGTTGTATTTGTTCTCATGACGCAACTTTTAAAAAATTTTGCTATATTCCGACTTAACTCGACGAGCTGAGTATTTAATAAAAATTTAAAAATACAATATAGCCTATGTCACCCGGGGATAGTATAGCTTCCCAAGAGTGAAAGAATTTTTAAAATAAGTTCAGTAGTTTCGGAGCGTATTCAATGGAAACAAACAAACAATCAAATCTTTCCTCTTTATAATATTAGTATAAATAATGCGGCTTGTCAGCACGATAGCGTCTACAATTCTTAAGGGATCTTAATGAAACTCAACATACTTATTTTATAGACAATTACGAAGGTCGAGTTTAAATTTGAGCTGAATCGGACAATTAGTTCAGAAATTACAGCATTTTAAAATAATGGAAATTTAAGAATTTCATATTTTTACTGATTTTCCTTCAAATAACTTCAGAACGCGTCGAGATATTTGAATTCTGTAAAATTCATTTGATAGCTGAGAAAATAAGCTTCAATTTACATGTTTACATTTATTTCTAGACCAAAAAATTTCTGGGTACATTTCAATGAAATTTTGACTCTTGCAATCGTTTTGTTTGGCTTGATGGTTGAAACTTATTGGATTTAATTGGTAATAATGATAAGTAGCCGTCATGTAATTTTACAAACTTGACTATCTACAAATTGTGAAAAAGTGTATTAAGATTACAAAAATTTTATCAAAATTACAATTAAATTTTACAATTTTATCATTAATTTTGTACGTTGAGTCTACGAAAGTTTGAGTTTTTTTTCATAAAATCCGGTAATTTATTTTTGCGTATTTTTGTTTGTAATTTTACCATTATGTTGTTAAATAAATAATAAGCTAATTTTTGAAACATATTCATACAAAAATTAAATTAAATTTAAAAATATGTTTATATACTAAAAATTTAATAAATTTATGAAAATTTTTAACAGTGAGTGAATTCGAGAAACTTCAAATAATAAAAAAAAATATAACTATTGATTAGAAGATTGAAATTTTTTAAATCAATTTTTGAAATTTGAAAAGATTAATCTGCAATAATTATACTAGAGTAAAAAATCCCATTAGTGGCGGGGACCCCATTACTGACACTTTCTTTGATTTTGGTACTTATTCATTTAATGAAATCATTAATTTCAATAATGAATATATTATTTCTAATCTTTAAGTTCTTTAGATCAAAAATATTTTTAATTTTTATTCCAAGTAAAACATTTTTTCATTGAAAGAAAAAGTGCCACTAATAGGGGTTAAAGGTGCCACTAATGGGGTCTTTTACCTTAATTGTTTGATTTATAATAAATTAATTTAAAGATTTAATATTCAACACATAATCCGAAAAATTCTGAAATATAAAAAAACATTTAATTAATCAACTTAATTATTTAAAAAAATATATATTACTTTATGAATAGTAGCACCAAGAGATGCCAGTACGCCCACGCATTTGATGTCAACTTTTCTGCTGTAGGTTTGACCAGTAACGGAATAGTATTCGTCAAATCCAGCCATTTGAGTTACCAATGCGTCAAGTTGTTTAACTTTTGTTGAATCACCTAGAAAATTAAATTAATTAATTAATTTTTAACAAAATAAAGTTTTATTTTTATTAAATTGAAACTTTTCATATTATCTTTAAAATATATGCCTCTAACAAGTGTCACCTGGTCAGTAAGTTCGAAATTTATCACATGACAATTAACTCTGCAATGTAAATTGCTAAATAGAAAGCGGTAGAGTGAAAAATTTATTTCTTAACATCAAGTTAATAATTGTAATTATACACTGTAAAAAAAGCGGTGTTAAAATGGACTCATTTCAACACCGCTATGTAACACCTGTGTATTAACACCGGTGTAGCGGTGCTCTTTTGCGGTGTTAAAAATCCAGTGTAATATTGGTGTAACCGGTGTAATACCGGTGTAACAGTAGAATAAATTTACACCGTATCGGAATATGAATATTACATGATCCATAAAACACAATTAATATTCAATATTTATCAAAATAAGACAAGTAACATTTATTTAAGAATTTTCAATTTATAAAATTACGCAGAAATCGATTTAATGAATGTTATACAACAAGTTAAATAGTATTTACAATATTTAATGTTTAGGAGCAATATAATAATTATTTTTATCGTAACCATCATGATGTTTCTCATAATATAATGGATGTTTTAAACATGACAAATCTACAGCTGTGCAAAAATGAATTATCTATATGAAAATCATTTAAAAAACGTTCAAAATTGTCGTAAAATTGTTCTAAAAATGTTTCAAATTTGTTGTAAAAACACTCTAAAACTGTCCAGAAAATGTTCCAAAATTGTCTCAAAAATATCCGAAAAATGTCTCAAATAGTTAAAAAAATGTTTTAAGATTATTCAAAAAAGGTTCCACATAAGATTTAAGGACAAAATTTCAACTAAATTGCTTCAAATAAATTGCATTGATTCTAAAATTATCTTAGAAGTATTCCGAAAATCTTAAAAAAAATACTTAAAAGTTATGAAATAATTACTAAAATCCACTATTTTAGAGTTTCCGATTATCTATAGGATGTCCTAAAATTGTCCTTTGATAATGGTGTTAAAGTAACACGGATCGAAAATTTACACTGAGAGAATTTCACACCATTATTTCACACTACACGGCCATGTAAAGTGCTCTGGGTCCATTTTTACATCGAAATTTTTTACAGTGTATTTATTTTAATCAAAAACTTTTATCTTTTTTATATTTTATTATTTTAAACTTTCTAAATTAAATATTAACTTTTTTTTTATTATTTATCTTTAATTATTAAACATAAAAAGTTTAATTATAAAAATTGTGTTACTTAAAATAATATCAACACCGGAAAATTTATAACACCAATTTAACACCGAAAAAAAATATTTACACCGCGACCGGTGTTACTGCTACACCGATTTCGGTGTGGAATTTAACACCGGAATTTTTAACACCGTACACCGCACGGACTCACACCGGTTTTTTTTTACAGTGTAATTACCGTTAAAAAGCTGAAGAAACGAAGCTTGCGTCCCGGTTGTTCCCTTTACTCCGCGGAATTTCAATCTGTTGCAAGCTTCTCTAAGATCGTACTCATCCGCGAGTAAATCATGCAGCCAGAGCGTTGCTCTTTTGCCGACGGTCGTCAGTTGAGCCGGCTGAAGATGTGTAAATGCTAGAGTCGGGAGATCTTTGTATTCTTCAGCGAACCTAGCAAGTCGCTTGATCACACCGCCCAGCTTTGGTAACAATATCTTGAACCCTTGTTTGAGTTGAATAAGATCCTGTAAAGTTCAAAGTTTTTAGAAAAACAATATTCTAAAAGTTAAAGGTATGAAAAATTATTCATGACTTACAGTATTATCACCGACGTAACAACTGGTAGCTCCAAGATGAATAATCGGAGCAGCTTTGGGGCATTGTGTACCGAACACGTGCACATGAGCCATAACATCGTGTCTTGTAGCCTTCTCTTCCTTTGCAGCTGCAAGAAAATCTATCTTGTCTACACAAGCTTCCATTTCTATTATTTGGTCATCTTTTATGTCAAGACCCAGTTCCTGAAACATTCATTTGAATTAATAAAATATATCTATTTAAATTTATTTGCGGGTAAACATTTAAATGAGAGTGATATATAATTCATTCACAAAAAAATAATTTAAGAAATTTTTAAAAATTTTTAAAAATCAACTAAATTAAAAATTTTATTATTAATTAAAGGAATAATCTTCTTTCCATAATTCTAAAAGTTTTTTAATCTATCAATAGTTTTTTTTTAATATTAAAGAATCATTATTCATTATAAAATTAAAATTCAATGCTATTACTTTGATAAAAAAGTACACTAGAAAAAATTTCTTTTTAAAAAAGTAAGCAATGTTTTAGTAAGAAATTAATTTGTTAAAAATTTTCAACAATTTTATTGTTGAGCTAAAGAAATAGAAATTTTTCTCATAGTAACTTTTTTGCTGAAAAAAAGTTTTCTAAATTTGAGAAAAAAACAATTTTAGAGGAAAATTCACAAGTTGTCTATCTAGAATTATTTTTTTCTAAACCAAAAAAAATTTTTTTTCAACAAGAAAGTTATTGTTGGAAAAATTTTCATTTTTTTAGCTAAACAATAAAATTATTTTTATTTTATTTATTTAATTTAAATAACTTTGATGCCAAGGCATTGGCCGAATGGCAAACTTATACAATGGTAGTTTATTTAAAGTACACGTAAGAGATTTAGTATTTAATTTATGTAGTGGTTATAATTTTAACAAGATGAACAAAGGAAAAAGTTATGTGAATTAATAGTAGTGGGAACCAGCCCTTATTTAATGCAAATAGATTCAACATTAAAATATGAATATTTTAAAGAATAGCTCAAAATATAAATCAGATTATTAACAATATAAATTATATAATTTATATAAATCAGCTCATTTTACATTTCCTTAAATGGCAAAAATATTAATATTAGTTTTGATATTACAAGTAAAATTGATGGTCGAGATTCAGAATGTTTATTTGAAGTTAGTATTTAGCCATTACTTTCCTGATTTAGGAAAAATTTATAGGCACTGGTTTTAAAGGTATCATGGCTAAGCGATTCTATTATCTTAATAGGTAGTTCTTTCCAGTCTGATTGCAGATATCACAAAGGAGTGTTCAAATTGTTGAAAATTTTCAAAAAATTAATTTATTATTACAACATTGCTCATTTTTTTCAAAATAAATTATTTTTCTCAGAGTACTGAAATTAGCAGACATTTTATATTACTTCATCAAGAACACTATTTGATGTTTTTTTCGTAAAAGATTTTTTATTAATATTTCTTCTTCATATAAATCAATGCAAATTATTTCTCAATTTAGAATACATTCTATTTTTTATAATATAAATTCATAAAATTCTAATAAATGTCATTTTTAAAATGAGACAGTCGTTTTTATCAACTAAAGAAATAAATTTCAAATGATTAACAAAATAAATTAAATAATTGCTTACATTCAATTAACGGTATCATTCATTAAAAATTAATTTATGATTACGATAGTTTCTAATGACAATAATTGAATCATAAATACTAAATATAAATAAAAAATAAAGAGTAACGTAAGTGGAACAGATGCTCTGTTTCTATACTCTTCGGGATTTATTTTCTCACTTTAACCTGTTATCTGATAAGATAAGAAAGGGCTTGGTTCATTGTAGAAGTTATTATCATCTCCGTTGATTCATTTCAGTTAACCGGTAACTAAAGATCAAGACACTTGGCTAAAAATTTTCAATTTACATTACATTTAATAATTAATAATTACATTTAAATATCACCATGGTTTCTGTAGTGTCAGTTGGCAGTATCATTATAAAAGTGCTTAAATTGGTGAGAATCTAGTTTAATAACTTTTATTTATTAACAAATAATCAGACATTTTATTCAGTGCGTTTTATCAGCAGTTCTGTCAGTAGTTTCAAATATCCGTACAACTTTGATAATTTTTAGTTGTTGCGAAAGTTACTTAAAGTTGATATTAATAGTATTTAAAAAATATTTAGCAATAACGCAAAGACAAGAATTCCTGAATCACTTATTACAGCCTATCAGAGAGTAAGATAACGAGTATTTGTAAAGAGATAATTTTCGGTGACACATGCATAGATAGAGCATGGATTCCCAGTTCTAGTGTTAATTTTTCAATATTTTTTTTTCAAATTTCATTATTTTTATTAATTATTACTGATATACTATAATTGAATGGAATTATTGCAGGCAATGAACTTAATTATTCTCATCTTGTATCGAACGGGATACGGAGGAGAGTTTCTAGGTGTGGGTGGAACGTGGAACCTAAACGAGGACAAGAGCCCCGACGCAGAAATCGTTGCTTCCGGTGTCTTTGTTGGTTTTTTCATTTACACCAGCGTTGTATTGATGACTTATTGTTTTGGTAGTACGGAGCATAAAAAAAGTCTTGTTGTAAGTTTATATTTTATTATTATGTACAATATTAATCATTAGGGTGTTTCAATTTTAGGTGACTTTTTTTTTCAACGAAAAAACAGGCTGAAAACTTGCATGATAGTGAGAACAGAAGCCTGCTCAAAGCGGAGTTCTTAATATTAATATTTAGAGGTGTCTGTCCCTAATTTTTCATTTTCCATTTAAATAACATTGGAAAAAAAATTCTTTTTTTTGTTTATTTTTCTAGCTCGGCATACGCACCTCATATAAATAAGTCCATAGCATATTCTTGTAGAAAATTTAACGCTCTACAAAAAAGTTCTCTTACACTTTTATCATAAAGACAGCCGTTCTAAAGTTATTCAGACGTAAACTTCTAAATATATAAAATTTTGATTATTCAAGTATTAAACTCATACAAATTAATTTATTACTGTCTTAAAAATTATTTTTATATGTAAAATTGGTTCTGATGCACTAACATTTTCATAAGGCTAAAAAAAAAATTACTCATGTATCAAATTTTTAACTTCCCGCTAAGAAAATCGAAGATTTTCAAAATTCGGGAAGTTATTGGTTTCACCCCGTTTTACGAAAATTGAGTTTTTATCAGATCTCGACGTTTTAAGGTCACAGGAAGCTTTCCTGACTATTCCCGCGATGGTGTCCGTGCGGCTGTGTGTGTGTGTGTGTGTATGTGTGTGTGTGTGTGTGTGTAAACTTCGTATAACTTTTGAACAGCTCGACCGATCGAATCGAAATAGGCGGCGATCTAAAGAGTATCATTGCCATTAAATTTTGGGAAAATTTGAATCAATTCGGTTTGCTAGATTTTGAGAAATCTCAAAAATAAAATTTTCAAAAAATCGTTTTTTTGGAATAACTTCTAAACGGTTGCACCGATAAATTCCAAAAACTATTCCGCTCTTAAGTTTGAAAAACCACGTCGATTTCCACCAGTCCCGTCAAAATCGGTTGATTCGTTCGAGAGTTATCGAAAACGAAAAATTTCAAAAAAAGTGTTTTTTTGGAATTACTTCGAAATTTCTTGGTCGATCGATTTGAACTTCAAAATCCGTTATGAGGTTTCAAAAACTGCGTTGAATGCCACCAACCACGTGAAAATCGCTTCATTCATTCAAAAGTTATTGCGGTTTGAAAATTCAAAAAATAGTGTTTCATCAAATTTCTATCAGACTTTTGAGCTCGAAGAGCTCAAAAGCATAAAGAAGCTATCTCTTTGAGCTCGGAGAACTCAAAATAACGCAGAAATTGTACTATTGAGCTCGAAGAGCTCAAAAACAAAATAAGTGAAATGTTGAGCGTTTAGGTATGGAGTTAACGGGAAGTTGCAGGGATGGCCTTTAGGGTCAACCGTTTTCCTAATTTTTTTATTCTTTATTTCATTGACTGTAAGAAAATCATGACCCGAGTAGAATTAATTAAATTTTTAAAAAGTTTCACGGAATTATCAATTTATTACTCTACACGGAGGGAAAGATAAGTTTGGAAAATCAGAAAAGTGCACGTCTCATAACGCTGATTTATCACAAAAAAATCTGGAAAACGGTTGACCCTAAAGGCCATCCCTGCAACTTCCGCTAATTCCATATCTAAGCGCTTTATAAATTGCACTTATGAGGTTTTTGAGCTCTTCAAGTCAAAAGTCTGATAAAAGTTTCAAAGAACACTATTTTTTGAACTTTCGAAGTGCAATAACTCTTGAATGAATTAACGAATAATCGAAACTTTTATCAGACTTTTGACTTGAAGAGCTCAAAAACCTCATAAGTGCAATTTTAAGCGCTTAGATATGGAATTAGCGGAAGTTGCAGGGATGGCCTTTAAGGTCAACCGTTTTCCAGATTTTTTTGTGATAAATCAGCGTTATGAGACGTGCACTTTTCTGATTTTCCAAACTTATCTTTTCTCTCCGTTTAGAGTAATAAATTGATAATTCCGTGAAACTTTTTAAAAATTTAATTCATTAAACTCGGGTCATGATTTTCTTACAGTAAATGAAATAAAGAAGAAAAAAATTTGATACATGAGTAATTTTTTTTTTAGCTTCATGAAAATGTTACCGCATCAGAGCCAATTTTACACATAAAAATAATTTTTAAGACAGTAATAAATTAATTTGTATCAGTTTAATACTTGAATAATCAAAATTTTATATATTTAGAAGTTTACGTCTGAATAACTTTAGAACGGCTGTCTTTAAGATAAAAGTGTAAGAGACCTTTTTTGTAGAGCGTTGAATTTTCTACAAGAATATGCTATGGACTTATTTATATGAGGTGCGTATGCCGAACTAGAAAAATAAACAAAAAAAAAAGAATTTTTTTTCCAATGTTATTTAAATGGGAAATGAAAAATTAGGGACAGCCACCTCTAAATATTAATATTAAGAACTCCGCTTTGAACAGGCTTCTGTTCTCACCTTCATGCAAGTTTTCAGCCTGTTTTTTCGTTGAAAAAAAAAGGCCTGAAATTGAAACACCCTATTAATCATCAAATAGATCAAATAAATATTAATCATCAAATTTGGTAATTATAATAAAAATATCTCAAAGTTTGTCTGACAAAGATGAAAACTTTCTTAGTAATCAAAAATTTATCAATTTGCAATTATTTATGTTCAAATTTATAAAAAAAAGTTACTAGATATAAATTATCTAACATAATTATTCATTAATTTTTTACTTGAAATTTTCATAGAAAATTTAGAACTAAGATCATTTTTTAAAATTTTATTATTTAAAATCAAACAGAAAAATTTTTTATCTAATAAATTTTTTTTGGGTTGAGAAAATTTTACTTAGACCAAGAATTTTTTTGCTGAATCTAAAATGATAAAATTTTTCGAAACAATCTTGACTGAAAATTTTTCTCTTGAAACAAAATAAATTTTGTTTAATGAATGAATTAAATTTTTTTTTATGAATTAATTTTCATTCTTAAAAGCTATAAATTTTGAGAGCTTGTCACTTTTTTTGCTTGCATATTAAATTAATTAAATTTTTCTATTAAATTTATCACCTATTTTAAAATGTTGATAGGGTGATTAATACTTCCATATTTTTTTTAACTGATCAATCAAAAAATAATCCATCAAATTATTTTTTGAATCTAATTGATTGGTTTAATTTCACAAAACAACTAAAGTAACAATTTTCGTTCTACTCAAAACATTTTTCAATATTTTGATTTTTGCTACAAAAAAAATTAACTTTGCATATAATTAATGGTTAATTAATTATGTATTTATATATGTTTTCAGGAAATAATTATGAATATCGTAGGAATGTTCATGTTCCTTGCCGTAGGAGGAACAGCTCTACATTATTGGCACGGTTATCAATCGGAACATAAGTATATCCATGTCGCAACAGAGAGACAGGTAGGATTAAAATTTTTAACTCTACTGACAAGCTTCTAAATTATTGTCATGCAAATTATTTCTCCTTGATTTTTTTTAGATTGGTCTAGCCGTGGGCTCGCTTTGTGTTTTGGAAGGAGCAGCGTATCTACTCGATACTTTATTGAGTTTCTACGAATTCGCTCAGAGTGAATATAATTAAGATTAATCAGTTAATATAGTCTACAGATTATTACTATTATTCTTTTTTTTGTATTTATAATTTTCATTTCATGGTACAAAAGACCCATTAAAATGTAAAATTATTATTATTAACTGAAAGTATGACAAATTTTTGTACTGATAAATAAGAGTAGTAATTATTTATATAAATTTTGTAAGCAAATAATGTAAAAAATTTTTTCTTTTATAAAAATTTTTTTAAGCCGTAAAAAAAAAACTAAAATTATTTTATAAAAATAAAATTATCTTTTTGTTAACACGCGATCCTTAAATTAAAAAAAAAAAAAAAAAAAAAAAATATGGACCATTATATATCGAACTACCTCCAGAAAATAGTTTCAATTTTCCATGACCAAAAATTAACAGACAAGAGTTTAATTTTATTATAAAATTCTTTTGTTTTTGTTCTTATTAATCAAATAATTATTAAATAATTTATTTTTATAAAAGTGACAGTAAAAATCATAAAAAAATGTGCAGTTATGACACCAAAGGATTTTTGATAAATTTAACGACAGAACATCCAATATGGGTAAAAACAGTTCAATGGGTAAGGGTAAGCCGTGAAATTATTTCTGCAAAATTACCGCATTATTATATAGATCTACTCAAGTCAAGAAACTAATAAATATAACTGAACATTAACGAGGTTAAATGATTCGACATTCAGGTTATGGTATGCGTAAGTTTCAGTATAATGAGTCAGTACTATAGTTATGAGATTCCGACGTGGCTCTGGATAGTCTACTGCATTGGTTCAACAACTTATTTGTTAATAACAATGGTCATCATTATGAGCTATGTGTTTCATGAAAATTCTGAGATTCTCGATTTTTATTTTACGGCTATCGGTGTACCATTATATTTAATTGGAGCTATTGGTGGTATTGTTCAGGAGATTGTACTTGAACCAGAAGACGCTGCTAATGGACCGAATCAGTTGTATTTATCGGCTATATTTATTGGTTAGAGAATAATTATTATTCATTTTAGGGGTAATAATAGGAGTTACTTGGTGCGATGTACGATTTAACAATCTTCATCGTTCAATTATTAAAATTTTATCACAGTAAAGGGCAAATATATTATATAGTTTGTATAATTTATAAATTATCCAATATTACTTCACACATTAAAAAAAAGTATTAGATTGGGGAAAAACAATGTTTAGCTTTACAGGTCGCAATATATCAGATAATATTTACAATTTTTTTAACAACCTGATATATTCTTTTTTAAAATTCATCACTAATAGAATAATTTTGAAAAAATGTAAATTATTCAATAAAAAAAATTATTTTTGAAAAAATATTAAAAAATAAAGACTTCTGTGGTCATATTTTATTAACAATTTTTGGTTGAAAAATTTGCGCTAAAAACTTATTGAAAGGTGTATTTTTAAAAATTTTTATAATTATTATTTTAAATTCGTCATGGAATAGAATATTTTGAAAAAAATAAAATTATCAAAAAATTTTTAATGCTTTTAATATTTTTACTTGTTATCGTTTTTAAATTTAGACGTTTCTACATGGTTAAAATTTATTGTAATTTTCAAACTAGTTGTGATACAATATTAATAATATTTATAAATTTTAATTGTCCATTGTACAGTCAATATTCAATTGAAAGTAATTTATGGGCCATTAATTCGTAAGTATATAGAAAAAAGAAAAATAGAAAAATTACAGTTTCAGATTGTAATTATTATAATTATAAAAGCTCTGAAAATTAACATTCAAAGTTTGAATTTAGAAAAATGTTATTTCGAACTGTAATTTTTTTAGTTTTAAATACGATGGCACACCTATTACTATTTATAATGTAATTTTTCGAGTTTTCTTTTTTCCGTATATGATGAAAAAGCCAGTTTTGAAAAATTCAAATATTACACTGATAAAAGGATTTATTTTTATCAAAAAATATTTTTTAATAGTTAACAAATCAATTATTAGAGACCACTTTTTAGAATTAAATAAATATTTCTTGGTATTTAAATGATTTGTTTGTATTTAATAAATCTAATATTCATTTATTAAATATTAATAAATCTTTTTAAAAACTAAGAAATATTTGTTAAGGACTAAAAAGCGGTCTTTAACAAATATTTTTAACTATAAACAAATCCTTCTATCAGTGTATAATAAGACGGATTAATGGTTAACTTTGAAAATATTTTATCCATGAACAAGTTGAAAGTTCTAAAAAACGCTTCACATTTCTACACTAATAAAAAAAATAACCTTGATTCAAGAGAAAAATTTTTGAACTAAGAACATGATTTTGAAGAGATTGATAATCTTAAATCGCAATTCTAAGCGCTTAGATATGGAATTAGCGGGAAGTTGCAGGGATGGCCTTTAGGGTTAACCGTTTTCTTAATTTTTTAAATTTTTATTCACTCACGACTTATTAGTACAATTGTAAAATATATTAATTAAAAATTCGCACCAAATAACTCTAAGTATTGATTATTATTATTTTTTTTTATAATTTATTTAATTAACTATTTTTTCAGTCATTGCTTTGTATATGCTAGGACACATATCACTAATGATTTACATTGAAAACAATAAATGGTGATTAAAAATTCTGCATTTATCAAGTACTATTTTTTTTCCACTTACTAATTAATGATTTATTAACTCAGTAAGTGTTAGAGATTCATTTGTTTATGATAAATATATGTAAGACCGTATTTACTTAATAAATAATTCCAACCTTCAAGAAGTATCAAAATTTCTAATTAAAGAAAATGCATGACTTTGTGTCGATGGTCCAAGCGACTGTTAATGAACCTTTGGAAGATCGGAGTGCTAATATTTTGATAACATGCAAACTCTGTGGCGCAGTAAGTTTGTTAATCATCATAAGTATAATTTATTCTTATTACTATTATTATTTAGTCTTTAAATATCATTCCTTTAGATTTTCTGCCTTGCAGGTACGTTAACTCTAATAATACTACCACCAACATTTCTTTCTTGCTGCGCAACATCAATTTTATTTCCTACATTCATACCCGGTTATTTAATAATTAATATCGTTGGTTTTTTATCGAATTACTTGCGCCAAGAATTTCATTTAATGGTCGTAAGTATTTTTAAAAAATTTTGAATTCTAATAAAATAATTTTAATAAACTTTTAATGTTGCAACAGGACATATCATTTTCGGCGTTAGCTCTACTCATAAATTTATTTTTTATTGCTTATATAATATCAGACTGGAGTCTTCTGTTCGTTAAAATGAGTGACACGGATTATGCTCATCACTATGGGTAACATTTATTCATGAATTTCTTATTTTTATTCATTCTTATTCGTCTTGAATGTGGGTATTACTCATAATACATAGAAACATTGTCGTCAGTAATTAGTTATAAATTAAATATAATGATTCATCTGAAAATCTGAACAGTTAAGATGAAAACTAAATCAAGTCAAAATTTTTCTTTTATTTAATTTGTATAATTTATCCTTTAATCTAATCATATACTTTCTTATTTTCTAACCCTGATCCGTGGCTTCATCAAGAACGCTAATCGGTAATTAGTACAGTTCAATTTGGAAATTTAACCTTTTTTTCTTTGTCTGTTAATGAAATTAGAGTTTGGTGTGAAGAAAAGAAATAATTAACTTCTACAAATTAAAAAATTATCTTCACATTTTACGCAAGGCCAAATTTATTAAGACAACGAAATTAATACTTACAACCGTCGTATTTTAACAATTGATTCATTTATTCATTTTTAAATTTATGACAGCTTAAAAAAAATTAAACTACCGTGTAAATTAATATTAAATTATTCAAAATTTAAAAAAAAAAAAAAAACATATTTCATCATTAAGATTGTTAAGAAACTTATAATTAACTTAACTTGAATAAAAAAAAATTGTTCAAGCTACCAGGGTTTTTTTAACTTCCGTTTCCGAAGTGCGCAGTAATGTCCCCTAAAATTTGACGGCGTATCTAATGCGCAGTAATAGATTTAGATTTCCTTCCGACCCACATTAAATATTTTTAGTGATTACTTTCTAATTTTTACGGTAGTTGTAGTTGAAAGTTGTTTGTTAAAAAATGTGATGTTATTTTTAAATTAAGAGTTTGTCACTGCTTTTTTTTTTTGTGACGGCAATTGACAAAAGTTGCATGTGATGTACCTAAACAGCCCGGGTTCTAGTCCCAGCGCTGTCTGAATTTGAATGTAAATCTATTAACCAGTTCAAATTCTGCTTTTATTATAGTTGAAAAATATCGAATATAAATTAACTTATCTTAATTTGTTTTTTTTTCTTACAAAAATTTCTTTCAAATAAATAAAAAAATTTTTTTTTAAGTTAGCTAAATTCAACGATTTTATTTTAATAATATTTTTGTACTTTATGTGATTTTGGGTACACAATACAAGGATTTATTTTTCAAAGATTAATAATTTAATAATAACTATCAATTTTTATTTTTTTTACTTTATTTTTGCACGACTCGTGGTGCGAAGCATCAGAGAGTATTTTACGATCGAAAAATTTTTTTCGCCTTATTTCGGCAACTATTTTTATTATTATAGTCTTGTTATTTCGCGGAATCAAGATATTTTGAATACTATTGTCTAGATAATTTAATGGAGATTAATTTGACACTTTTCAAAAATTGATTTAGTACAATAGAAACGGAAAAAAACATCAAAATAGGTCAAAAAATTTTCCTGTCCGTCATGTATGAAACTCCGGAAACACTGTAACTTGCGAAAAAAATGCATTAATTGACTTAAATTTTTTTTTTTTAATTCTTTGGAAGAATTGTAGGTTACCGAATGCGAATGGCTAAGTAATTTAGTTTCGTTTTTATACAATTAATAAAATAAAACAAAAATCAGAAGATATTGTGTACATTTATCCCACTAGAGGCACGTACGTATTATCGTGCTATCTTAGCTGTTTTATATATTTTTTTCACATTTTTTATTTTATTAATAATTCATAATTAAATGAGCATTATGAGTCGTGCACTTTTGGATTTTCCAAACTTTTTTTTTTATATGAAAAGAAAATTAAATTTTTACACAAAAAGAGAATTAAATTAAGTTGAATTAATTGGAATAATAAAGACATTTTTTAGAAGAGCTATAAATTTTTAACAATAATTGTAGTCGATTTTTATTCTAATTTTTAACTTCCCGCTAAGAAAATCGAAGATTTTCAAAAATCGGGAAGTTATTGTTTTCACCCCGTTTTGCAAAAATCGAGTTTTCATCAGATCTCGACGTTTGAAGGTCACAGGAAGCTTCCCTAACTATCCCCGCGAGGTTGTCACGGTGTCTGTATGTGTGTGTGTGTGTGTGTGTGTGTGTGTGTGTGTGTGTGTGTGTGTGTGTGTGTGTGTGTGTGTGTGTGTGTGTGTGTGTGTGTGTGTGTGTGTGTGTGTGTGTGTGTGTGAAAGTATGTCAACCGCTTATAACTTTTGAACGGCTTGACCGATTTCATCGCGGTTGGTGCCATTCGAAAGGACTTGACCAAACTTAGATTTTGAAAACTATTTGGACCGATTCAGATCAATAGATTTTGAGAAATCTTAAAAAAAATCGAAAAAAAAATTTTTTTTAAATGTGGTTTTTTTGGAATAACTTTTCAACGGCTTAAAGGTTCAATTCCAAAAACTAATCAACTCTTAACCTCAAAAAACCACGTCGATCGCCACCAGTCTGGTCAAAATCGGTTGATTCGTTCGAGAGATATCGTGAACGAAAGAAAACCGAAAAAAGTGTTTTTTCGGAATAACTCCAAAATTCCTAGCGCGATCAATTCAAAATTTGAGATTCTTTGTGAAAAACTGCGTGGAATGCTTCTAACCGCGTAAAAATCGGTTTATTCATTCAAAAGTTATTGCGGTTTAAAAATTCAAAAAATAGTGTCTTATCAAATCTCTATCAGATTTTTGAGCTCGAAGAGCTTTAAAGCATAGGAAAGCAATCTCTTTGAGCCCGGAGAGCTCAAAATAACCCATAAATTGTATTTTTGAGCTCGAAGAGCTCAAAAACGTCATTGGTGCAATTTTAAGCGCCTAAGTATGGAATTAGCGGGAAGTTGCAGGGATGGCCTTCAGGGTCAACCGTTTTCCTACTTTTTTTTGCAGGTAAATA